>NW_004955405.1:5007127-5050314 GCF_000276665.1 Chinchilla lanigera | reverse complement strand
GCACAGATCCATGAAACAGGCCTGCATGAGATATTGTTATGGGCTCTGGGCCTCCAGGTGGACTCATGGGAGGCATTGTTATGAGCTGTAGGTCTTCTGCTGGACTCATGCAGGACATTTCTGTGGGATCCAGGCCCTCGGGTAGATTCCTTGGTCTTAGTGTATGGACAGATTTCCTGCACTCTCTTGTATATCATTCTTTGGTTGACTGTTATAAATAATCTTATAAAATATATATCTTGTTTTATATTGTTTCACCTTGCACAGTAAACCCCAAACCAACACAATTATGCACTGTTTTGTATAAACTATTGATCTATACTTTACATTTACTTTAAGAATAATCTGACTGCTCTAGGCAACTCTTTATCCTGGAAAAATACAAACAAAAATTAGACTATTTCTATTCTTAAATATTCTGTGAACCCACTGTCAGATCTAGATGCACAGGGGCCAGTGATATAGCTCAGTGGCACAGTGCCTGCCAGGCAAGAACAAGGTCCTGAGTTTGATTCCCAGTACCAAAAAAAAAAATCAAAAATCAAAAACAGATCTAGATTTAAATTGACTTTCTAACAGATACAATTTTACCTTTTCTAAGGTTTCATATGAACTGTTGATGAAAATAACAATTTGAATGAATTCAAAATATTATGCTAAGCGGAAGACCCCAAGCCAGAAGAAGTACCTGCGCCTGCAAAAAGCCTTGGCCATGGAGGAGGTGTACATGCGACTAGAGACTCTGAAATTCACCAGAGCTACGTTTGCCCCTGGCCATCTCCACACCCGTGGATTCTGAACCATAGCTGTGGCTGCCAGTCAAATCCAAGCCTGCCTGTTGTTTTGTTTCCCCTGGACACAGGACAGCAGAGGCACCTACTGACCTACTGACTGATTGCGGATGAGACCAGTGCCCAAGGAGAGAAGGTAAGCTGGAGGGTTGGCAGCTCTGGGGAGAAACAATCACGCAGGCCAGCACCCTTAGCCTAAGAAAACCCCGTGGCTTCTGTAAACCTTAAAAACCTTTACTTCCGAAGTGACCCCTCTATAAGGTAGGCCAGAGTCAAAGAAGAAATACAGTGCAGCACCACCATATTTGAGAGGGTTTAATCAGGGACCATTTGCTAAGGGGTTAATTGTTTTAAGAGTGAGTCCTAGAACAACTTCACTTCAGGATTTCCAGTATTATCTTACCACAGTACTGGGTGGGAGATAGACACAGAGACAGTCACAGAGAGGGTATGGGCAAGACATAGAGCCCTTGCAAAGGTTAAACTCAGGCGGGGAAGGACACAGGGCCTCCCCTTCCATGGTGAAGACAGGCCCGACATGTGTGGCTTTCAGAGGTGGCTGGCTCTGAAAATCCTGGCGTCAGGTCCAGTGGTCTGCCTGAAGCCCCAGGGGCCCAGCTGCCTATGTCTAGCACAGAAAATACGTTCTGATTCTTTCCCCATCTACCAATGTGAGCAAGAACACACCTCAGCAGGAATGGCTGCCCCAGCCTGGGGACATGAACAGAGGGCCTTGAAGAGTGGGGAGGGCACCCTACAAACCCACAGGCTATGAAGCTAAGGGGAGAAAATTGCGATTTGCTGAATCCCAAAAGTCAGATTCTAGAGAGAAATGAGTCATTCAAAATGCAAAGGAATTTTTTTGGACTCAATTTTTCTTTCTTTTCTTTTTTTTTTATTATTAATTTGGGGGAGTTTGGAGATTTTTTTTCCTTCTTAGTTTTTATTTTTTCCCTTAATTTGCTCTTTTTTTCTTTTTCATTATGTTCTTTCCTGTTACTTTTATCTAATTCTATTAATTTCCTTTTACTCCTTAAAAGGATCCTTTATCCCATTTTTTCTCTTCATTTTCATCTTCTACTGCTTAATTTTTCTAATTTTTTTCTTTCATAGCAATTGTTTCATTAATCTTTAGATAATCAACTGTATGCTATTATTATTGAATTTTTCTTTATTGTTAACGGAGGTATAGTTGTTGCATTTAGTAGCTATCTACTGTATGTTGGGATTTGGCTTGTCTTAGTGTTTATCTTGTAATTATGGAATGCTTTTGTACGGTCAAGGGTGTTACATTACTAGTATTTTTGGTATGTTAATATCCAGTTTGTCTTATTGTTTCTGACTTAGTTGGCTGTTGTCAAGGTGGCATAGTCACTGCTATTAATTTTTTCTCTCTGTATGTCAATATCTGGACTTCTCTGATGTCGTTAACAACACTGTGGTCCATTCCTGGAGAACTGGGTGGTGCTGGGTCCATTACACTGGATGCTCCCCTCCCAAATTAGCCATGCCTGGTTGCATCACTGAAAAGCAGAAATAAAGAGTCTCCATGCTAGATATAGTCTTCCCATGATAATCAACCTGAAAACTCAGCACACACAAATAGATACATGAGAAGACAAGGCAACAAAATGCCTCAAAGGCTCCCAACTTCCCAAAAGCTGATTCCTGGAGTATGGAGAGGGAGAAAATCAAAAGCCACACAGGAAGCATAACAACCCCAGACTTCAAGTTATACTACAAAGCTACAGTGATTAAACAACAACAACAACATGCTTTTGACAAACAGACATCTGGACTAATGCAACAGAACAGAGGATGCAGAAACAACTCCAGGAAGATTCAGATATTTGATCTTTGACAAGGGAGCTAAAAACTTATGCTTGAGGAAAAATAGTCTCTTTGACAAATGATGCTGCAAAAACTGGCTATTCACATGCCAAAGATTGAACCTAGACCCATAGCTCTCACCATGCACTAACCACTGTTCTTTAAAACCACTGGTTTTTTGAAAGACTTACTCTTTTCCCACTGAAATGCGCTGGCATGTCTGTTGAAAATTACTGCACACTTTCTTCTTTTCCAAAACTATTTTGGCTATTCTATATACTTTGCTTTCTAGGACTACTTTGTAAATTTATCTAATGGAACCTACTGAGACTTTGGCTGGAAGTGTTGAAACTACATGTCAATTTGGGGAAAATACTTCTTAGTTTTAAATAATGAATTTTTAAAAATTCAAGTTATATATAAGAAATCATCTAACTTGCTGTGCTATGGGTTTTTCTTGGTCTCATTCTCTTCCCTACTATTATTTCCTTGACTTTTTTATTCCTTAAAGCTGAAGAGTTATCTTGATAGAAAAGCTAAAGCCTAAAAAAGTCAACCTAAAAATTTAAATCTCAAAACATTTGGAGCCATTGACTTGATTTATACTCATATAGTCTCATATAATGGTCATAAACTGTACAAAAATTCTGCACTATGGCATTTATTGTTGGGGTCTTGTTGAGGATATTAACGATATGAGAATCATGTTTAATTAGGCCACATAAGAGATATTTTAATTCCTAGTGTTAAGAAAAGTGGTACTTGCCCTAAATAACCAGAAAAATTTTATTTTATGGACACTGAATTTTATATTCTTATTTCTTTTTAGTAAGGGAGGCATTTATAGTTTGACTATAGTATTTAAATGAGAACTTATGATTTCTAGTATATCAACTTTACTTTTGCCTTCATCTTATCATTTTACTTTTTCTTGCCCTGATTGTGGTACTTTTCTATTTCTCTTACATTGTATGCATATCCAATGGCAATTATTTTAATGACATTTTATGTAAATATATACACATGTATAATTGAATTGACTTTATTAAAAATCCATGAGATAACACTTATGGCCATTCTGAACTTTCTTAGTTATTTTTCTCATTGCTGACACAATATCTGATACCCAAAGGTAAAGGAGGAAAGATTTATTTCAGCTCACACTTTGTAGAGGTTTCAGCCCATAGCTGGCTGGCTCCCAGACAGAGCGGTATAGCAAAGGGTCATCACAGAGGAGAAACAGTTCATGGTGTGGCAGGCAGAAGGCAGAAAACAGGAGCAAGCCTGCCTTGTTTCTGTCCCTTTCTATTTAATGCAGGCTGTAATCCTATTGATTGATGCCACCCACACCCAGGGTGGGGATTCCATTCTCCCCACCCAGAACTATGCTGAACTCATTTAGTTAGCATACCTGTAATCCCAGTATCACACACCATAGATCCAGTCAGCTCTGAAAAACCCAACCTAAAGTGCATGAGGTTTCGGGGGAAGCATCTAGATATAAGCCATAATGTGAACTAGTTTTTTGAGAGCAATTCTTATTTCAGAAACCAATTTATTTCAGTAATGGTAAATATTTAATAAAAATAGCTGCAAAACATCCTTCGAGAAATATAAGGAAGAAATCTGAAGACTGTTGGTGGTAAAACCTTTGCCCTCCTTTCCATCTCTGCCTCCCACTTCTCCAGGTGTGGGTCTCAGTGCCACTTCTCCACCGTCAGCACAGTTCCTCTTCTCCAGGCACGCCCTCCCCTTGCCTTACTGCAGCTCTAGTGCTGTCTAGCGGCCCAGTGTAGGGCTGGATCTGATTCTCTCAAAACTCAGCCTTTACCAACTGGAATAGCAAAGTGAATTCCAGACTGCAATTCTCTGTGCTCCTCACTGCCTCTCCCAGCTCATTATCCACCCTATAGCTATCAGTGCATGGAAAGGAGTCTGTCTTCTTAGAGGCTGCTGCCCATTTGGCCTCTATGACCCACTAGGTTTCTTATTTATAGTCATCTATAACTTAAACACTCATTCATCGAAATTTTGGTAACTGTCTCACTCTTCTCCCTGCTCCAATTCCTGCATTATAGGCATTTTCAATAGACACAGGTTGTTTCAGGCTCTGGCCCCCCATCCTTACCCAACTAATTTCTTCTGGCCTCTCCTACTCTCAGTCACTTCTTACAGTCCTATTCTGGATGTTTTAATCAGCAAAATCAACACAATTATTGATGTTCTCCACCAGTGATTCAGACAATGAGCACGTTCACTGTGTGGACCTTAATATTTACTCAGGAAAACCATTTCTATCTTGAAAAGGATCTCTGAAAAGGAACAAGTAAAATACTAAAATAATCATTTCAAAAGAGATTTCAAATGAGCTTTGGATCTGTAATGAGAAGATTTTTTTTCTTTATATTATAGCCTGAAAGATAAGAGGAGAAGTAAACTTAAATACATGAAAAAGAACTATTGCTTTACACTGATTTTCTATAGCTAGGGAAGACTATCATTTTTATGTCTAACATATACATATAGTATGCAACATTAATAAAACAAACCTGTGCACACCATTCATTCCAACAAACAGAATGTCATCTAATTTTGAAGGCTATTTGTTCTGTGACTTAATCATTCACACTTATATTTGTGAGTTTCACCCACTCTGTGACTTGTATTCTAGTGTTTGTAATATACCATAATGTATTATTTAGTGATCACACTAGGTAAACAAAGGACTCAGAAGGACAAGGGCAAGGAGGAATGTTAAATGGTTATTGGAGAAAAGCTATAGATGTAAATTTTGGCCTTTAATCAGTTTTAGAAAGGAGGATTGTAATAGTTATCTATATTTCATCTTGCATTATTTATTTATAAATATAACTCAGTACACTTTTATATCTTCTTTTCTACATTTCATTTTATGCATTTTATACAAAATAGCTGGTAGTGGTTAACTTTATAAATTAGTTTATGTGGTCCAGGGTATGAGTATGAGACTGTGGATTAAACTAATGGAGGTATTGGTACAAACAAACTGCAAAAGGTATTAGTAAACAGTAAGTGAGTTAGCCTGCATAATTTCAAGGATGTTGGTAGAAGACACACAGATTCCTTGGTCAGAGATGAAAGATGTTTGTTCTTCACACCAACAGCAACAGCTAGAGTCAGCATTTTTTGGTTCCAGTTTCCTGACAGTTCTTACAGTTACTCAACTGGGCCAACGAGGACCTGCATCTGTGGAGGACTGAGTTACAGGAAAGGAACTCTATGCTTAGTGAGCCTTAATTGTTCATGGGTGAGCAGTAATTACACTTTCTGTTTGCTCCAGAAGAGACATAGTTTCTGTTTTCTATGGCTATTCCCTATGTCAAATTTCTTGGAAAGAGCAGACATCAGAGATTAGACATGCATGCTAAATTCTGACCCTTACCATTGCATATGATGGAAGAGTTTTCTATATCTCCAAGGAAGTGTTGCTCCTAGATACTAGAATAGAGAATATATTTCCAGAAACAAAGAGTTGTGAGAAAACTTGCGCTCATAGTCAGAGCCAGTTCTGACTTCCCCAATTACAAACAATGTGGGCAAATTGCTAGATTTATGTGGGATATAGTTTATAAAATAGTAACATTAAGTTCTTAAAGTCATCAATAGGGTAATAGATATGGAAAGATCTTATAGCCAGTGGTTTTTTTTTTTTTTTTTTTTTTTTTTTTTTTTATTGTAACTATGAGAGCCTCCCCAGTCATGCATCAATTTCTCTCCCTCTCTTTTTTGGTTTTTCTCCAGTACCTGGAACCGAACTCACGACCTTGCACATGCCAGGCAGGCGCTTTTGCCGCTGAGCTAAATCCCCAGCCCCAATAGCCAGTGTTAAACATGACATTTTTGCATAAGCAAAATAGTCCTCTGTTGCACCATAAATTATAAGAAAACCCATTTATATAAACAGTAAAACAATAGCCAATATCATTGTCTCTCAGAAAATTTGGAATCACACATTAAATGTTTTAAGGTTTCACATGCTTGAACAATAAGGCTCAGCCTTACCTGACCTTGCTTGATCTACTTGGATAAGAAAAGCAGAAGCAGGAAGCTAAATGCACACATACACAGACATAGGTTTTGTCATCTCTTCTTTCAGGGAAAAATAAAAACTTGAATACATACAAGGAGAAAACACTGATGCTGAGGCAGGGTGTCAGTCTCAAGCCTTATTTTCATTGGCAGTTGAACTATTTCTTTTGCCATGTGAAAATACAATGAATGGCCCAGGTCTTCTAGAAAGAGAGACATAGTGATAAACTGGCAACATATTGAGAAAAAGCTGTCAGAATATTGTGAATGATGAATAAGGCAATTTTAACTGTATCCAAAAGTCCCACAAAGCTGAACTAATTTTAGAGACCAGTAAAAACAAACTACATAGATTTTAAAAAATAAGCTACATGGGCTAGGGATATAGCTCAGTGGCACAAGCACCTGCCTGGCAAGCTCAAGGTCCTGAGTTCGATTCCCGGTACAAAAAAAATTACTAATAAAATGAAGTAGGGGAACATGTTATAATCTTCCATAGAAAAATGTGTAAGTACAATTCTCATAAAACATCACTTCACAGAGAAACAGCCATGGACATGCCCCGGGCGGAAATGTCCTAACGACTGTGTGGACTCAGAGACAGGATCCTCAGTTACAGTCCGTTTCCCGTCCCTGCGACTCCGTGGCTCTCCAGTGCGCTCATTTGCTGGCCGACGGTGAAGCACTTTATGTTTTTAAGAGATAACCAGGGAAGGAGATGTTACAATGCCTCCCAGGAATCTGCTGAGTATTTTACAACCCTTGAGGTCAAGAAACTCTTCGTAGTTAACCTAAGTCCCGCAAGCCAAAATTTAGACCCGTTCCATTTGGTTCAGTCCTCAGTGGAGATGGAGAACAGCTGGTCACCATCTGCATAGTATTCTTTCATACACTAGAAGGCTGAGGTCATCCCCCTGACTTCTCGCCTACTGGATCTCATTCATTTTGCCTGTCTTCATACCACTTATTTTAAAACTTTTAATCATTTTAATTCATGCCTGTGAATTCCAAAATTTTATGTTTCTCATATATTGTGTATGAGACACTTTAATATTTGTACCAGAGCTTTTCCCTGCTTGAGTTAGGTCCATAAAATCCTGCTATCGTGTCCACGTTTAAAAACATTGTACACTTCTAACAGCATTATCTGTGTTCTCTGCAATTACTGTATGTATCCATGCTAAGCCATACATTCTTAAGTTTTCCTACCTTTGTGCTTGGGCCACTCTGTCAGCACGAATCGTATTGCTAAGTTGAACCAAACTGCATATTTATTTTTGTGACTATGCCCCAAACCCACTGTTTTGTGGCAAACATCTTGTCCTTCTATTTGAAATTTCTCATGATTTTAATTTTTATGCTTTACATTCCATCAATGTGATCATCACATAAAATAACTATACTCAACATAAATCCTACAGATATTTGGCTTCCACATCAGTGTTATCTTTGATAAACTGTTCAGGTTTTTCCTAGGAAGCTCTTGCTCCTGAATAGCACTAACTAGGCAGCATGAAGGGGCAACATACATATTCTGTTTGGAGTGTTGATGCTCCTCATTGTGACACTGAGCTTGTCGGTAACACATCGTTTCTTTGCCTCTGTAGACAGGTCAGACATGGCTCACTGTTAGCTTGTGCCTTTTGGCTTTTGTGTATGCTAGCTTTCTTCCAGCACTGCTTTGCAGAAGTGTCTCACCGTTGCCTTCATGTGCCACCAAATTGTGGCAGTGAGCTGGCTCCTACACAGAATGTGGTATGTGAAGAAAGCATGCTTACAGTCTGACCAGGAACTGCCTGAAAGAAGAAGCTGACACTGTCTGCCAGATCGTGCTTTCCTGGGGCCAAGATGCCCACTCTACAGTGATCCTATTCAAGTCAGGATGAATTATACCTCTTCGAACCTGTTCCATTGTCCTGGTCCATAGATAAGTTCCATTGGTCTCACAGGCTTTTTTTCCCCACAAAGCCATGTAGTTGCTTATTCTCCTGTTTGTAAAATGTTTGCCAGTTTGATCCCTACTGATTAAATTTAGCTGTTTGGAGGGATGAGAAGTTGAGCTTTTAAATCTACAAATTTCTAAGGAACCATTAGAAATAGATGTTAAACTCTTAATAATTTTTAAAGGGTCTCTTTCTTTTTTAAAAAGACAAGCAAAGCATTGGCTCTTCACTGATAGAATTTACAGTTATGAAGAAACATTAAATAAAGATTGGCATTTAAAAGGCAAAGGCAATATGTTAAGTATTGAGTTTATCTTTTTTAAAAAAGTATATATAAAACCACACACTATGAAACTTTCCAATATAGTTCTCCAGTCTCTTCCAAAAGAGAATGTCCCATTTTCAGCTGGTTCTAAATTAGATACTACTCCGCGCTGCTCTGAATTAAAAAAAAAAAATCTGTATTTTTTAGTGTTTATTCAGAAAAATATTTTAGAGAATGATTTAAAAGTTTCCAGATCAAATACCATTGAATTAAAAATTGAAACCCTAATTGTTAGGTTTTCACTTACACTTTTCTCATTTGAACTTACAAATGATTTCCAGTTTCACAAGGTAAGCATCCTCAGTGGTTTTCAAAATTGTTTGCGTGTTTATCTCCTAAAATATTTTCCATTCACAAATTTGATGAAGACTTATGTGCCTTCCACAGAAAGGTGCTCTCTATGTCCTTCAGACACACCAGTAAACAAATACACTTCACAGTGTAATGGGAGGAAACAGACAATAAACATGACTAAATTTAATAGATGTTAGAAGGTGATATGTTCTACAGAAAAAAGAAAAAAGAAAGGAACTCAGGAATGCAAAAATGAAGTGAGAGGACTGGATAGTTTACAGAATTAAAATTCTGAGCAATGTGTTAAATAAAGGAGAGGATGTGCCGAGTGGGGAGGAGTATTCCAGGCATGAGGAAGTACCCATGCGGAGGCCCTAACATGAACTCGACTTACATGTCAAGAGTGTCAGGGTACCTGGAGGGTAGTAAAGGCTGCAAAGAGCAGAGGCCAAAGAAATAGAAGGGTCAGGATTGTGTGGAGCCCAATGGGCTACCGTAAAGACTTTTACTGCAATGAAACAGAGGTTTTTGCAGTGCTAGGGATCAAACCCGGGGCCCCGTGCATGCAAATCAAGTGCTCAGTCACTGAGCTGTGTCCCCAGCCCTGATACTGGAGGATGGTAACAGTGAGATAATGAGACCTGAACTCCATTTTGAAAGACTATGAGAGTTGTTTTGTTGAGAATAGATTGTAAGGAGGCATGAAGTCTCTGAAGGGGCAACTTAAAAACAATGTGCCTCAGAACAGGTTGGTAAGAACTGGTCTGATTACAGATCTATCTTGATGGTGGGTCACAAGATTTATAGATGCATTTGATGTGTAAGATGAGGCACAGAAAGGACAGTTGGTGATATAAGGCATTGGGTGTGGATACAGCTATATATCTATATCTATAATCTATATCTATGGGTGGAGCCTGTAGTTCATGAGGATGCACTGCCCTGGACACACACACTTGACATCCACTGGTCTCTGTGTGCTGTCATTTAAGCCAAAGAGGTGGAATGAGGTCACGAAGCAAACAACAGTTGGGAAGAGAAGAGGGTAAGGACTGAGCCACATAACAGATCAACATTTTAAAGTTGATGTGAAGAGAAAGAGAAAAACAAAGAAACCTGAGAAAGAGAGGCCAGTGAAGGAGGAAGAAAACTAAGAGAGTGGCCAAGTGGAAAATTTATCTCAAGGAGGAAGGACTAATCAACTATGTTAAAACCTACTGCCAGGCCAAGTAAGATGAAGGCAGACTTGCTCATTAGATTTATTAACCAGGAAAATAATTGGTGAACTTTATAATAAACACTTCATGAAATGGTGGGTGAAACCCTCATTTAGTGGATTAAAGGGAATAGCAGGAGAGGAACCAGAGGAAACAACTGTAGATAATTCTTTTGAGGAATTTTGTTAGGAGTGAGAGCAAAAGGGAGTGTAGTTCTCAGATGTGAGGTTAAAGCAGGATATTTTTAAAGCTATAAGCCATAGCTGCATGTTTGGACACTGCTGTGGTCTGGATAAGGATCCTGTAAAGGTCCAGCATGGTGCTATTGGGAGGAGGTGGCGACATTTGCAGGTGGGACTGGCGGGAGGTGCTCGGGGCATGCTCTCCCAAGAGTACTGGGGCACCCCTGTCCTTTCCCCTACCCTTTCGCTTTCTGGCTACTGAGATGAATGATTTTGCTCTGCCACACACACCTGCTATGAGGTACTGCCTCACCACAGGCCCAATAATCAGGGACTGGAACTTGTAAAACTGTCAGCAGAGATGAAACATTTCTCTTTATAAATTAATGATCTCAGGAACTGCTTTATAGAGACAGAATGCTGACTAACACAGATACTGAGAGAAAACAAACAGCACAAACCCAAAGTATAAAGAGCAAAATAAAAAATAAAAGATGATAATAGAAAAAAAAGATAATACGAAACAGGGAGAGAGATCTTTTGCAAAAGGGCAGAGGAGCACGAGATGGTGGAAGGGGGTGAGGGAGAAAAGGGAAGGGGATGAAAAAAGCATTAAGATGTATGATGTACAGGTACCAACTCTCCACCTTGGATGTGACCATTATGTACTGAAAACAGGTACTGACAGAAAATATTACAAGCAGCACTTACAATAAGAAAGAAAACAAAAGAAGGTGAAAAACTGATGATGCACAAAGGAATAGTATTGCTATTCTCAATTCATAAGAAGAAAAAGGATGAGATCTATTCCTAAGTGGAGGAATTGATTGTTTTGATCACAGTGTGATCACAACACATGGGAAAACAAAATACATGTCTACACTTATTGGAACACAGGTACCTGTGGTGGTGGGAGACCATATCACACTTATTGTAAATGACAAGTTCTAGTATATGCTTCTGGAAGCTACTGACTAAGTAGGGTGAAGCAAGGAATCACAGGACAGGAGTTCAAAAACTAAATTGCTGACTAGAAGAAGTAAGGTATCTCACCATAAGGATACATTTCTACTGCCTTTTATGCTTTGTTTTCATAACCAGGAAAGTAATTGGTGAACTTTATAACAAACATTTCATGGAATGATGGGTGAAACCCTCATTTAGTGGATTAAAGAGAATAGGAGGAGAGGAACCAGAGGACACAACTGTAGATGATTCTTTTGAGGAATTTTGTTAGAAGTGATATATAGTGTAGTGTAGAAGTTATATAACTAGGGAGGAGAAAAGAAATAATCATTAAAAGTCATCACTATTGCTAGTCTTACTCTACAATATGTCTAAATTCAGAACATTCCACCAGGAGGTAAAACACCCAGAAACAAGTATAAGACAGGGAAATACATGAAGTCCTACTGTGGATTTAGGTTTCCATCTAATGAGACTTCACGGATAACAAATAATTTTGGTTTTCCTGTGTTTGGCACTCCTTGATATTTTCACACCCTGGCACAATGTACACATTAAGCACAGCCTGCTGAACTGGCACCTCACTTCTGTCAGTGCAAGGAGTGGTGAGGGAGGAAGTTGGCCTGCCTCCCTGAATAATCACATTCTCAGGCAGATCATATTCAAACAGCATACATATAAAAGTCAAGAATAAGGAAACTGATTCCCTTTCAACTTTCCATATTCACATGGAAAAGTCTTTGTGTGCCCCAGATTACAGACTACTGATACAAATAGCTGAAAATTTAAAACCATCTGGTTTATTAACATCCTGGCTGGAAAAAAAAGACCTATAGCTCCAAATATTTAAGATGAATATTTACTTTAGTTAATATAGAGGTAAAAGGAAGAAAAAACAGCTCATAACTCTTTGGAAACAAAGGGACTTTCTTTTCTCCAAACAAAGAAATGTATTATCACCTAGAACATTTCCATTTAATGCCCATTCCTGTACTTTAATGAAATTGTGTAGCATTTGACTGCTGAAACAGTAAACTAGGTGTTTTGGTTTAGATCCAGAATGTCCCCCAACACGGTCATGTGTTCAGAGGTTGACTGTTGGAAGGACATTGGATCATGGGTGTACTGCCCTCAGTAGTGGATTAATCCACTTTTGAGTTCATCACTGAATGTGCTCTTAGAGGTGGGCCCTGTCAGCGAGGTGGGCCCTGTCAGCGAGGTGGGCCCTGTCAGCGAGGTGGGCCCTGTCAGCGAGGTGGGCCCTGTCAGCGAGGTGGGCACTGGGAAAATGATCTGGAAGGTAGCTCTCCATCCTCATCTCCTCTCTGTGCTTCCTGCTTCCTGGCTGCCATGCCTTGAGCACCTTCTCCTCAGCCACACCCTTGCCATCATGTTCTGCCTTGGGAACAGCCAAACATAGACTGAAACACTGAGCCAAAATAAACTTTTCCTCCTTTAAGGTGTGGATGTTGGTTGTTATGTTCCAGTGACAGGAAAATGACTAAGATACTAAGGATGGTAATAAATCTACCCACCAAAGCAGGATAGAACTCGAGGAAACCTATTCCAACCATAGAACTTGATGACACAGATTTAGCCTTATGGAAAAGCCTGATAGGCAAGGGTTTCAACAGTTTGCAAACAATTCAAGCAAACAACAAAAAGGGCATTGGTGCAAACTGAAGTACTTGGATATCCCAGCAGGTTGATGGAGCATAGGACAAGGATTGATGCAAACCTATTGGTATGGCTTGTATCTAGATGTCTCCCCAAAGCCTCATGTGCTCACAGGTGGGGCTTTCCAGAGGTGGCTGGTTCTAGGGTGTGTGGTACTGGATTAATACACTAATTGGGTTAGTGTAGTTCTGGGTGTGGCTGAAGACAGAGGCCCCACCCTGGATGTGGGTGGCACCAACCAATAGGCTTGTAGCCTGGATGGGATAATAAGGGAAAGAAAGAAGGCAGGCTTGCTATCTATTGCCTTTCTGCCTTGCCATGGACTGTTTCTCCTCTGCCATGCCACTCTGCCTTAAAGCCAGCTGACTGGACTGAAAACTCTACAAACAGTGAGCCAAAATAAACATTTCTTCCTTTATCTTGTGTTTGTTGGGTATTTTGTCCCAGAAAGGAGAACATAACTAAGACAGCTATTTATAATTTGAATCATGCAGGTAATGTCATAAAGGCTCAAGTCAATAAAACTGACAGCCTGTAACTAAATTCAGAACTTTGCTCTGCAGCTTTTACCAAGATACATGGGAGGTAGAAAGAAAGGATGAAAACTCTCACTGTAAATTGAGAACATCTGGAGGAGACTATTGGCTTCAAATAGAATAAGATTTCTTTACCTCCTACACCTCTGTTCTCACCTAGACTAACTCCTCCAGATGTGCTCTGGTAATAGGTGTAATACACATTTGTCTTAGTGTTAGTCTATATTGCTGCCAGAATAAAATACCTTTGACTGGGTAATTGATAAAGAATAGAAGTTTATTTCTTATAGTTGTGGAATCTAGAAGATCTAAGATCAAGGAACCAGCAGATTTAGGATGTGGTGAGGGCTTTACTTCTGCTTCCATGTGGTGCTCTCTTGTGTTTCCCTCACGTAGCTGCAGGGATGGCAGCTTCATGAAGCCTTTTTGACAATTTTTAATTAATTAATAAGCATTAAGTTTTAAAAATTAGCATTAATCTCATTCATGAGGGTAGAGCTTCACCACTTCCCCAAATCCCAACCTTTTAATACCATCACAGTGAGGATTAAGTGTCACCGTGAATTTTGTACAGACATATAATTTAAGCCATAACGACAATGTACTTGAAGGTAACTGGTGGGAGACAGCCAGAGTTACCATGAGAGTCAGCAACACTTTGACATTTTACTACCTTAACAGCAGCCACAGAAATCTGAGAACTGCTCATGTACACATATATAAAATACATATGTATACCTGTCATTTTATTTATTCCAAGTAAAGATTGTATGTGAAATCTGTATGGAGCATGGTTATGGAAACATACAGTGAAGGAAGCATAGGGTGAATGTTTAAATTAAATGTATTACAATAAAAGACACTTGGCCATTAATGCTCTTGCCTCGAACACACATATCCCACCATTCTTGCTCTCTGCAGCAATTCTTTTATGTTTCTAGTTGTGCTGTCATTGGCTGCCTTAGCGTCATGATGTGATCCAAACTGTTTACCTCTCGTGATCATTGTGATTTTAAGGAAGACCCAGAACTTGTACAGTGCCGAATCCAGTAGGTAAGGGGGCGGGGACACACTGTGATGTTTTTATGACCCCACCTCTGTTGAATGGCATTTGGCCCCAGCAGTCACCATATTTTTGGTCAAACCTTGTAAAGACATGAAAGAAGACTTCCAGAACTGCTTGAGAAAGAGGCAAGAATAGCCGGGTGAGTGTGTTTGAAGCAAGGAGGAGTATGGGGGAGTGATCACAATGTATCTTTTACTTGAATAAATTTTTTAAAAAATTAGCATTCACTGTGTGTTTTGATCATATTTCATCTATAAACCCTTAGCCTTAAGACTTCTTACAGTCAGGGACTAGAGACTGAAAAACACTTTTCTAATCTAATTCCTTCCCCACTCCTTGTATTACCTGGCATCAGGAGATCCCCATCCCCACGGGTTACTCTTGAGGTATGGCATCTATGTCCATGAGTCTAAGGCTGGAGCTCTTGGGAGGACACCAGGAATACATCTGTCCAGATCCGGAAGTATAGTAGTGAGCACAAGGAAGCTATACAAACCTAGATATTCTCAGAGCTGTGTGGAAAGTTTCCTTCATCTAAAATTTTCATTTTGGAAAGAAACAGTATAAAATTTATGAACACACAATTTTTTGAAATGTTTAAGGATCTGTGTATTACGATGTAATTTGCCAAGAGAGCCAGATAAAATTATAAAGGTTTTTCTGACATTGAAACGCTTAAAGTCAGAATATAAAGTGGTTTGAATGGCATGATACGTAAGAATAGGCCTTTCTTTAAGCTATAGTCTCAACAACACGTTTTCGTTTGCAAGAAAGAGCAAAGGTTATACATAAAACACTGAGGAGAAAAGTGATCACCCGCATTTTCTCGTCCTAAATCAAGTCACCACTAGGGAGCTATAAAAGTTTCTTTTGCGCTTTCTCAAGCATTAGTAAGAATGTTTATGATTGGAAAAATTCGTTTCCAAATACTTTGTATGTACTTGTTTTGCCATATGTTTGAAACTAGGCTTCTAAAAGTCTCCCTGAACACAAAATGAGCTTAGAACAGTACTTACTTCCAAAGGAATGTTGGACAAATACAAGAAAAACAATAGCAAATGGAAAAAGAACCCCCACCATGTGTGGCTTTCAAGTGTAGACAGATTTAATAGAAATTTAATTGGTTAATTTTCCCCGACGTAAAACCTTAAGAATACTCTTAATTAAAAAATTCGACGGAAAAAAAAGACACCCGAAGCCTGCCCTCGCAGGGTGCCCTGCTGCTCAGCGCGGCGGCCGCCCCAGCCCGCCCGCGCCTCCGCGCACGCGCACTCCTCCCAAGGGGCGGCTCAGGCAAGTGGGAGCGGATCCTGCCCTCCGCTCCCCAAACCTCCCGCTGCTCTCCGGCTCATCCCATCCGCAGGATCGGGGCTGGGGCTCCCGCCACAATATCTGCAGCCTGGTCTTCCCCACCCTGCTGCGGTGCTGCACGGTACTATGGTGCGGTGCTCAGATGCCTCCCCAATGCCTGCGGATGACTTCTGAGCTTTTCCTCTGGATACAGGCGGTCTTACTCCAGACCACTGTGCACAGTATCTAAAAGCCAGCGTCACCACAGAAAACCCTGTATTTTCAGAGTCTAGGTAAAAGAAAATAAGTAAGAGTGTCCCCTACCAAAAGGGAGGGTGCAACGATAATAATGAAGAGCTGTAGATCGCTTAGAATAATCACTATAGATAAAGGAATGGTTATGTTTACAAGTTTCCCTCCCTCCCCCTCCCCCTTCTCCCCTTCCCCCTCCGTCTCTCAGGACTGAACCCAGGACTGCAAGCATGCTAAGCACGTACTCTAACACAGCTATATACCCAGCCCCTCTCTCCCTCTGCCTCTTCCTCCTCTGTCCCTCTGTCTGTGTGCCTGTCTTTTTCCTTCTCTTTACAACTCTTTAGACGTTACACTATACTAGGTACTGTGCAGTGTTCTAGGCTTATAAGGTTAAAAGCAATTGCTCTACATTGGCCAGCACATAGTTTTCAATAGTTTAACACCACGAGGGTTTGTTTCTTGCATATGTCAAGGCCAGCTGTTGTGACTGTCTCCTTCAGAGCTCCTGGTCTCCTTGGAGTCCAATCTTTCATACTTGCATTTAGCAGGTTCATAAGCAAAAAGAACACCTGAGAAACGGCACAGAAGTTTTGCTGCCAGGGCTGGAAGTAGTGTGTATGATTCGTACTACTCCAGTAGCCAAATTCTAGTGTGCAGCCCAACTGCAATTTTAAGGGAGGCTGGAAAATGTAATATAAACAGGAAAGGAAATGGAATTGATGAGATTATGACTGTCTAGTCAGTCTGCCCCATGTGTATGTATGCTCTCAGGGAGTTTGCAATTATATTTGTGCGTATGTGTGTATGTATGTGTGTGTATGAATGTGTGTGTATGTGTGTATGTATGTATGTGTGTATGTATAAGACAATGCAAAGAATAGTTTGTGGCACTGAGTAGGCTTCTTGTAACTACTTGTTGGATTGAGAAGCGAATTCACAGGGTGACTGCAGGATAGCGTGTAGTGGGAGTAGGACAAGAAGATGGACTGGCAGTGCTTTTCAAGTGAGAACTTCCTTAGAATTTGGGGTCAACAATTCTGCATGTCTTAACTCCCCCTTTTGTTACAGGACATTAATTCCAGGGTGTAATAATAGTTACCCTCACATTGTACTTTCTATGTTATCAGTGCTTTCTTTTTTTTTGTTTTGTTTTGTTTTTTTTTCTCTTTGACACAGGGTCTCGCTATGCAGTTCAGGCTGGACTTGAGCTCACTTTGTAGCCCAGGCTGGCCTCAAACTCCCAATGATCCTCCTGCCTCAGGCTCCCAAATGCTGGGATTATAGGCATGCACCACCACACCCGGCTATGAATGCTTTCTCTATGTTCAATTCAGGTAATCTTCACAACAGTCTTATCAGGTAAATATTATTATTATTACAATATTAATAACAGAACTGCAGGAGACATAAATATCACTTACCAGTCACACTCAGGCCATTGTGGTAATGACCTCCTCCACATTTTCAAATACCACTTACGGACAGAATACTAACCTGGGTGACAACATCTAGGTATCATTCACCATCATATGACATCCATTATTATAACTGAGAAATCAGTTGATCTGTGCCTTAAATTATTTCCTCTTGTTGCTGAGACAACATACTCGATGCCTAAAATTAAGGGAGGAGAGGTTTACTTAGCTCATAGTTTGTGGAGGTTTCAATCCATAATCAGCTGGCTCCAAGGTAGCGTGGCACAGGGCAGAGGGGCAACAGTTCATGGTAGTGAAAGACAGCAAAAGCAGCAAAAAAGGGAAGAGCAAACCTCTTCCCTCCCTTATATTGTATGGAGGCTGCCTGCCTTAGGGCAGGTATAGCACTCACACACCCCAATCTCAGCACTAGACAATGAACCAATCACAAAATCTAGATTCAGCCATCTCTGAAAAGCCTGCCCCCCATTACTGTATGAGGCTTTGGGGGCCATCCAGACATAAACCATAACAATCTGTATTTTAAACGGATTTATATTTCATTACTGGCTACTTTTAAGGACCCCCTCCATATTTTGAAATTTCTCTATCATATAAGTATGTTTTTATTTTATGCTTCCTTAAATTCAATAGTCCTCTGACTCTAAGGATTGATTTTTTTCATTAATTCTGGAAAAATTCATTATCTCTTTGCATTTTCTCTTCCATTCCCTATATAGAACTTCATTTATGTGTCTTTATGATCCTTCCCCTCTACTGGCTATGTCCCCAATCTTGTTCTTTCATATTTTCTATAGTGGCATAACTCTAAATTACAGTTATTATAATTTCCCTAGCTCTACTGTCGGCCTACTTACTAATTCTCATTTCAGCTTACTAATTTCCATTTCCAATCTACTATTTAACAAATGCAATATTTTGTTAATGACAATTACTGTATTTTTAATTTTGTTCAAATTCATTTTGGTACTTTCTAAAAATTTTCCTTTAATAATAATTTGTCCTTTCATTAAACTTTCAATGAATTATTTATGTCTTTAAACAAACTTATTTAATATTTCCTTTGTTGTCAGTTCTAATATTTGTAATTTAAAGGTGTCATTGCAATTTGTTTTCTTTGTTCGGTTTTACTCTATTGTCTGGTTTTCATATGCAGTTAGTAGTTTTTGTTGTGAACTAATTTTCTTTGTACTTTTATCTGTGAAAATTCTTTGGCAACTGAATTTGATGTGCTTTTTTTCCAGAGAGTACTAAAACCTGGACTTACTTTAAATTAAATTGTTTGTGTGTGTGTAGAGAGACAAAGACAGTGTAAATTTAGGTAGCAAACCCATGTGAGTGCAGGTTTGAGGTCAGAATTACATATAGAAAATTTTTTTTTTCAGTCTTCCTAGAATGGCACAGTTATCTCTCTTTATGAGGATGGTTAATTTTTTCTATTTCACTTAGTAAATTTTGAGTGTTCTGACTTCATGTTTTGGTCTCTGTTCTAAATTTTGGTCCTGGTTAAGACCCCAGGTTTGTTTCTTTACCACATAGGGAGAATCCATAAAAACCCAGAACTCTCTACTTTCTTATTGTTTCTAACCTCTGCAGAATTTGTTAATTCTGTACCACCATTTATCAGTAGTTTTTTTGTGCTGCTGGGGATCAAACCCAGAGCCTTGCATATGCTAAGCAAAGACTCTACCACTGACCTGCACCCCCCAGCCTAATTATCCTTTCTGAAAAATATTTTCTACAATTGTGTTAGTTGTGTTCTACTAGGAGGAATTTATTTGAACCCCAGACATCCATAATTTATAAAAACAGAGGTCAAGATTGAATATCTCACCAAGACTTTACATCTTTGTGTGCTATATATTCTATGCCTACTTACATGAGTCGGTGGATTATATAAAATATTTTAAACAATTATAAAAAGATAATCCATGAGTAGTTCTCTGCTGAGGAACCATAAATAAAAAATACAGCAGACATGTAAACATAAGCAGACAAATTACAGCGGTGTTTTCTTCTGTCCTTCTCTGATAGCTATGTTAGTAGATAAAAAGCAAATGATAATAGAATCAGATGCCAGGAGAAGAAGTCTGAAAAAATTAGTCAGGAAAGCCATTTGGGAAATGAATTTAAGCCATGATTATTAGTAATAAACCCTGTGCTAATAGGTGTTTATATTTTAATATATTAGATAATTATAGTGATAATGCAATTTTTTCACAGAGGAAATGCATATTTACGTGCTTTTTTTTTTACTGCTTAGGTATAGCTGACTTTTTAAAAAGTTTGAAGATCACTGGATTACATTTTGTAGACACTAAAGAAATAACGAAGACTTTAAGCTAAAAGGTAATATTTTTGCTCCTTAGGAAGATTAATTTAATAAAAAAACACAAGATGAATGTGAAGGGATAAGACTGGAGGCAGGAAGGCCAATTCCTAATGCTCTAACTTAATGTTCAGGACAGCTTCCTCTATCTGTGTCCTCAAATGTAACTTGATGGCAGTTCCTATTGAGCGTGAAAAGGCTAGTTGGCAGTTAAATTGGAATTATAATCAGTTATAGCATGCTAATGAATAGGTTTCCTTAACCATACTTTATAAATTCTAACTCAGAACAATTTATATTAAAAAGTCCCTGTACTTCATAGTCATGACCCCAACCCATTAATGGACCATTTAAATATAACCTTTACCAGCAGGCCTGGAACATTATATATCCTTCTTAATTAAAATTAATTTCTTTTTAAAAATATAGTTGCTGAAGCCTGTGGACTGTGCATTCAGTCTAAATAAGTAAAACTTCTAGAAAGAAATCTAAAATGGTTTTGGTTTATTTCTGTGTAATATGTCCCATATTCATTCACAAATTTTACTATTTGTGTTCATTTTTTAGGAGATTAGAGTCCAGGGATTAGGGCAAATTTTCCACACTTATCCTCGTAGCATTATCAGTAGGTAAACAAACACAGGTTCAGCACTGCAGTGCTGGACCACCCTCTATATCCAGAGTGTGTGTTCTTCCTCAGCAAAGTCCACAAGAAATGTCAGCTCCTGTTGCTTTTGTCACCAGCAGCCCTGCAAGCCAGAGTATGTTGCTAAGTTTCCCTGTCTTTGTGTGGAATAAAAGCTAATTGAGAGAAGCCTTAGATTTGAGGAGATAAGAGCCTGAAAATGCTAAGAGGAAATGAGTCTAAAATTAATCTTTTTGGAAAAAGATAAAAGATAGAGGCCAGTAAAAGCAGTTGGCTTGGCTAAGCCTGTTTAACGAGATAACTGCAGTTAACACAGACATTCTTGATTAGTTAGTAAATATTCTGTAAGGCTAGAGATGAGCAAAAGCAAACACTACCCCAAAACTCATGCAGATATTACACTTCCTGGCACAAAAGAAGTCAGTTATTCTCAATCAGTTAAATAAATCCAAATTAAATTGTGTTTGTTTTGTGACAGAGTGAAGCTCTCTTGTAAAACCCTGAACTATACACAATTCAGTCATGAAAGTTAAAGAAACCTCCAAGGTTTTCATAATGGTCCTCACTTCTGAAACCAAACTAAATGATTATTATATTGTCTAAGGATCTACAGATAGTAATGCAAGTACATGATTTTTTTTTCTCATTTCACCTTCTAAGATTTATGCCCTTTGGGTATTTGTGAGTGTGCATTCTTTACTGGAAGCTTGTGGTGGATTGATAACTGGTGGTTGACTTATAACCCCCAGCTGGACTGAGTAAACGTGATGCTGAGTGTGGGAGGCTCACCTGGGGATTGTTGCCAGCAGCATAAGAAGCAGAACTGGAGAAGGAGGCTGTTGGGAGCTGAGAGGCTGTTGGGAGCAGAAAAAGGCTACTAGGAGCTGGTAGAAGCCGTAAGGAGCTGTTGGTTCTTTTGGAGGAGCTTGTCATGCTGGCTTTCCTGATGAACTTGGCTGTTTTCATCCTCCAAGGAGCTCGGGGCCTTGTTGGCACTGAGAATAGCTTCAGTTCACTTTGGGGGAGCTCTGGTCCTCACTCTGAGCATCGCTTCCCTGCTCCAGAGGGAAAGATGGTGCACTGCTCAGTCTCCTGAAGAAGCTTGCTGCATTGGCTTTCTTCATGGGAACTCAGATGTCTTCACCATTGGAGGAGCTTGGGACCTCACTGTTGCTGAAGATGGCTGTGTTACCTTCCAGGGGAGCTCTGGTTCTTGATTGGGGCATTGCTTCCTGGTGCAGACCCTGGATCTGCTAGTGCAGATCCCTCAGCCTGCTAGCACAGATCTTTCATCCCACTGGCAGAGACTTCCTAGATTCCACCACTGACCTTTGGGCCTTTCCAGCACATATCCGTGAAACAGGCCTACATGAGATATTGTTAATGGCTCTGGGCCTCCAGCTGGATTTGTGGGAGGCATTGTTATGAGCTCTAAGTCTTCAACTGGACTCATGCAGGACATTTCCTTGGGATTCAGGTCCTCAGCTGGATTCCTTGGCCTTAGTGTGTGGACAGACTTCCTGCGCTCTTTTGTATATCATTCTTTGGGTGACTATTATAAATAATCATATAAAATGTGTGTCCTGTATTATAATGTTCTCCTTGCAAAATAACCCTCAAACCATAACAGGCCCTGAAGTGAATGCTTTAATATTATTTCCTACTAATATACAAGCACAAACCATACCTCATGTGTGTTTTTATTTCTACAGCTTAGCATGATTCCGTGTACTCACCAGTAAGTGCTTGATGAATTTCTTTTACTGGATTATAACTTTCTCCATTACAGTATTTCTCTTAGCCAAAATAATTACTTAATAGATATATTTACTAACCAATTCTTTATAAAAAATGAGATACCTTTTAATGGAGTTTTTCTTATTAAAGATATACTTTGAGACTCTTCAGACCTGAGAAGAATAAGCATTTTACCAAATTCTGACAGTTCACTTGTATAAAAGAGAAAGTCTGGAGTGCTCATTAAGCCAAAACAATGCTTTTAAACACTGACAAAATAAAACAACATTAATGAACAACTGGGGATGGAAAGTTTGCACTATGCTATCTTTCCTTTTGCTGCTTATTCTTATGTTTCTAAAAGGAGATCTTGTTCTCTCATTTGTAAAAAAGAGAGTACAATAACGGTAATGTCATAGGGTTACCAGAAGATGTAAATGAGAAAATGCATTTTAAATATTTAGAAAATTATCTGACATCTGGACTTAGGTAAACTTACACTAGGCACATTATTCATCAGGGCTACTATGGTTTAGAGCTAGAATGTCCCCCAAAGTCATGTATTCAGAGGTGCAGCTTTTGGAAGGAGATTGGATGATGGAAGTGCTATACTTATCAGTGGACTAATCCACTGAACTACTGATAGAGGTGGGGTGTAGTTGGAAGAGGTGTCATTGGAGGCATGCCTTTGAAGGTTCTAGCCCTGTTCCAGGCTCCTCCCTTTGCTATTTGCTTCCTGGATGCCATGAGATGAGCAACTTCCTTCCATCATGTCCTTCCATCATGATGTTCCTGCCTTAGAGCCACCAAACCATGGACTACATTGTGGCATCATGAAGACTTCCACCCAGATTCAAGGGAAGATCTGAGAGGTCAAGAAGTGTACCCATAAGAGGACAGTGCATGAAGCTGTGAGACTAAACATAGAGGTGCAGTGGAGACCTCAGGAAATCAGAGATGCCAGGAACATGGAACATCTGCTGAGGAAAGTTGAAGGTCATGAGCTGAGCCAGCCCAAGAGAGACTGCAGGGGGCAATGTTATATGGGCAGGACTGCCCAAGAACTTTGATGTCCACATCTAGTCATAACTTTCCCTAAGTGTTGGACATGGAGTTACAATATTTAATGTTTGCCATGTCATGCTTTGGTCTTGCCTTCATATATTCCTTTCTATTTATCCATTCCTCCCTTTGGAGTAGAAATATTTACCATGTGCCATTGTATGTTGGAAGTATTAATTTTCTTTTTTATTTTTACAGGGGCTTATAGCTAAGAGTTTGCCTTGAGTCTGAGACTTTATCTTGAGTCTCAGAGGATACTTTGGACTTTTATTTATCAGGAGTGATGGAACTGTTAAGACTTTGATGACTCTTACAGATGGACTAAATACATTTTTATACAATGAGATAGATATAAGCCTTTTGGGGTCCAGAGGATAGAATGTTATAGCTTAGATTTAGAACCCTACCCCAAAAATCTCTTAAGCTCAGAGGTGGAGATTTTGGAACATACTGGGGTCATGGAAGCAATACATTCATCAATGGATCAATGAATCCACTGTTCAGTTCATAGTTAAACATGCTGTTAGGGGTGGGGCATAGTTGAAGAAAGCATGTTACCTGAGGCATGCCTTTGGAGGGTATATTCCCCTCCCTGGTTCCTCCCTTTGCTATCTTGGTCAGTGATGCTTATCTTAAGAGTTTTGCAGCTCACAGTAAAGCAATGGAATCAGGAACCAACCATACAACTTTCACTACAAGCCACAAACAAAACACATAATAAACAGTCAAGGCCCTTATAATATATGAGCACAGGTGCCAAGTCTTGAAATAATATTTTTGCAACAACCTTTGAAATTTAGTTGGATAATAATTACTTTGTGCAAGTCAGAATTATACACATATTTAAATTAATAAAAATACCTACAAGTGGCTGAAATTATATTAAATTGTTTGTAACAGTACTGTTTAAGGAAAATTTTTACCAATGAAACAAAGAAAAATTCAGTAATTACACCTACTATTACTGCAGAATAGCTTGTTTCTTACCTTAAAAAAAGAGGGAAAAGTATGGAAAACATTCTGATGCTATGATCGATATAAACCTAGTTCAGTTTTACCTTAAAAACACACAACCATTTGACTTATGAATCCTATGTGATATTTGAGAACAATATCTTTGACCATGGAGCCATCAGCTCTGCATTGAACGCTGACCCCAGTGGAGAAGAGCTGAATATAATCTGGGCATATACTTTGGCCTTAGGATGGACATTGAACATTAACCAACTTTCCATACAAATGCTCCTTGCAGGTTTGAACATCAACTGAAACAGTTTAATACGTGCAAATTAAAAGCAGCCATATGGCATCTCTAGGGGGAATAATTGGCAAATACAAATAAACGCATGTACTGAACTCATGTGCTGGAAAAGCAATAGGCATTTTCTTAGAGCTCATGGTATGACATTGAGCTCAACTGGGACAGATTTTTTTACTTATTTTAATAAGTCAGTAAGGACATGAGCTGCATTTTTTGTGTCCAATAAATATCATCCTTCAAAACCGAGCCCAATATTTTCGGAAAGGTTTGGCAGCAAGGTAGAAACCACTTCTGTGGCAGTCACTCCAGGTTTGGACCAAATGATCCATGTTGAAAGTCAAAACTTGGTTTGGAGATTATTTTAAGTTTTGGTTTAATTAGGACAAATAGCTGTTTCAAGTATATTCATTGTGGGAAAATATACATATATACCCTAAGATTTACTGTTTTAGGTATTTTTAAATGCACAGTCCAGTGGCAGTAGCTACACTCACACTGTGTGCAACCATCACTACTGTCCACCTTTAGGGTTTTACCATCTCCCCCAAGAATGTGCAGTTTTAAAATATACACTGATGGGGCTGGGGATTTAGCTCAGCGGCAAAGCGCCTGCCTGACAAGCGCAAGGTCGTGAGTTCGGTTCCCAGTACCGGAGAAAAACCAAAAAAGAATAAAAATAAAAATAAAAAATAAAAATAAAATATACACTGATTTAGCTATCCCCCCCATTAATTCCCTGAAAAGTATCTTTCTGAAGAAAATTAGGATTACAGTTTCTTAAAAGAATGTGTGTGAGTTCACCATGAGTTCAATTTGTTTGACTTTATGCTCTGCTGCTTATGGTTATAATTATCTAAATAGGATCCCAAGAAAATAGCCCTACAGGGCATAAAACATAAGGTAGTCCTGAGAAAGAGAAAGCTATTTTGCATTATATTTTCATTCAGCATGAAACCCTGTAAGGATTCAAAAATAGTGGTTTCACTTATGCACAAGAATGATCAGTATTCCACTCTACTAAATAATTTTTGGAGCTATTATTACACTAATTCTGTTTTTCTAAAAGTGCGTATCAGGAAACCAAGAAAAAAGACAACACCAGTGGTTTCATGTTTTGAATTCAGTCTCCATCTCAGAATTGAGAGAAGCAGGTCAGTGAGATAAGCATAGCATTAATTTCAAGACCACAGCTGGGGGCTCCACTGAAGGTTGGCAAAGGAGAACAGTGAACTGTAGTTCGTTCACAGCCCTAGAAGCTGTCTCCTTCCCTGCGGGGGATTGGAGAAATCGAGGCAGTCCTGAAAGATGTAAGAAGGATCCACCTCCAACCCTCCGCCCTAGTCTGGAGCTGTGCTCTGCTATGGGATATTTCAGCTGTCCCAAGACAACTTCAAACCTATGAAGTGTAATAGGAAAATGCAGAAAACTAAACAAATGGAAGTGTGTAGCCTATTAGATGATATAAGCATCCTGTAAGTAATTGTGGAAGACCTAGTTCTGTAGATGTATCTAATGACTTTAAGGAACTTTGAACAAAATTGAAAGAGTATCATGATAAAGAAGTACAAGGTTTACAAGTAGAAGTAACTAAAGTGAAGTAGGAATGGATTTTAGATGCTTAGAGACAAACAATTCTTCACCAAAAGTCAACAGCTGAGAGAACAACAGAAAGTCCTTCCTGAAATCATTAGTTTTAGATCAGTTACTAGCAGGGTTATGTGATCACTGTGTGGTAACTGAATAACATGTGCAGAAAGTGCAACAAAGTTTGAAAATGTCTGCCAGAAAAATCTTAGAGAACACTCTGCAGAAATTAATAGAAAGCTTTCTGAACAACTGCAGCAGAAAATTGAGAATGATCAACAGCATCAAGCAACTGAGCATGGATACAAGGAAAAGTGCAAGTTCAATGGCTGCAACACATCCAGCAAGCAGTTAACCAATGGATAAGTCATCTTTTAATTCATCACAGTCATTGCTGAGATGCATGGACTTGGTGTCAAGAGGAATCTGAATCTCAAGGCCCCAGGAACCCTCTTGCTGAGGAGCCCCACCACTGCCTGGATGAGCTCCCAGGAGATAGCCTGTGAGGAGCCCATAAGAAATACTGAAGAGAGTTTATGATATTTAGCTTCTACTTCAAAGGGTCCTCAAGAAAAGTTGACTACTTGGTGTCCTGTCTTACCTCTAGTGTGAAAAGTAGTTTGGGTGTGAATGCAAGTTTGTCCCCTTCTCTTTTAGACCCATGGAAAAAAGCATCTGAACACATCCCCTTTTATCAGCACTTCTATTTCTAGATCAGAGAAAACTAGATCAAAATCTGAAGATAGTGCCCATTTCACATGTGATAGTCCTTGGTCTGAAGTAAACACAGTCATTAGCCAACCATCTTCTAGTAAGCAGATCTTTAAAATATAAGCAAATCCATACATGAACAAGAGAATATTGATCATTAAAGATATGATTTATAAGCATGTAGTGTCCTTGAAATCCTAGGAAGGCAGAACATCCAAAAGGAAGAAAGCTGAGGAAGAAAGTGAACATGAAGTAAGCTGTACTCAACCCTGTTTTGATAAAGGAAATAGTCTTCCTTTTTCAACAGGTAGTCAGTTTTCCATGAAAAGGGATCATGTTATGAACAAACCTCTAGATTTATCTGATCAATTTTCAGCTATTCATTGTCAAGAGAGAAGTGAAGAAAATGAGACCTCTCAAACCAGATTTAGCAAGTGACGCTTTAGGAAGCTTTTAAGCACATTCCACAGGGCTCTTCCTCAAGCTGTAAGGCCTCAGAGGGGGCTTCATAGTACCCAAAGATTCCCCAGAAGAGTCCTGTTTATAGGAGTGCATCTTCCAGTCAGAGTAAATCCTCTCCAGACAATAAAACATCATTACCTACATAGTAAGTCCCCAACTTATGAGCCAGTTCCTTTCTGGGAGAATGTTCCTAAGTCAGATTCATTTGTAAGTCTGACAAAGTGAGTCTTATGCAGTGTTGACACAAATATACAGTGTAAAACATAAAAAAATTCATGCGTTTCATGATCTTGTCCTTCTTTAGAATCACGCCAATGTTTGAACATTGGTGTTAGATGAATGTCTACCAGCTTTTTGTCTTGGTCCAGTCTCTCAATTATTTTCACTTTTGTTTCCATGGTTATTACTTTGCAATTCCTAGCAGTCCCCTGCTTTTTCTATCACTTCCTGACATCCTGGGCTCTGACTGAGCTCTGCACTACTGCACACTATTGCACTGTGCAGTAAGCACACAGCAGCACAACTGTGACATTGTCTGGCAGATGCATGAGCTACTTGTGCAATTTGTTCACATCTATGAATGTTCATGAAGTGAGGTCCATTTGTATCTCTGAAAGTTCAAAACTCAAATATTTGTAAGTTGAGAACTTACTGTGAAAGAAGAAAATCCTTCTTCAAATCCTTCTATGTTTACAACAAAGTTTGGAGACAGAAAACCTTTTTGATAATATGAAGGCTGCTGGTTCTCATGAGCCAATAAAAATAAAGCTCATGGAGGATGTGAACTTGGATCAGTTCTTCAGTTAAATCCCTGCACAGTTGCTAAAGCAAAGCCAAACAACCAAGATGCATTCTTTGAAAATACCCAGTGGAGTACAGATCCAGGAGAAGGAATCTCTCAGTATGGAATAGGTATAACTATAACAGATACAAAGGGTGGCAGTCAGTTGAGATTAGGAGGAGGGACAGCAAATGTGGGCTGTGTGGTAGTCACCAAAAGTGCACTTTGAAAACTGAAGGAGCAAGAGCAAAAAGGGAGAAAAAAGTCCAAATTGAGAAAGAAAAATGGAAGATAACTTGGAAGATATGTTTGATTGGAAAACACATGAGGAAGATGAGTCCTGTTTGGCAAATAGTTTCCCGAGGGGGTAAATAAATTGGAGGAATTATCTGCTGCTACACACACACACACACACACACACACACACACACAGAAACACATACACTATAAAACCTTGGATTGTTCTGTAAGTGTTCTGAAAGATGAGCAAACATTTCTAATAAATTTTACCTTGATAAATGAGCAATGTCTTACAATATAGGTAGTACATGATGCTGAACCACATGATTGCAACCAATCGTCCTTCTCCCTCACCGTCTCTGTCTCTGTCTGTTTCTGCCCCTCTCTCTCTCTCTCTCTCTCTCCCTCTCTCCCTTTCATCTTCTCTCTCCCCCCACCCCATCTGCAGGCTTATAAATGAACATCTCTCAACAGCAAGAGGTTATTTAGGAAATCTCATCTGCAGAGGAGGAGAAAAAGGCCTAGGAACCCTCACTTCAAATGAAATTAAAGATATGTGTAAAATGTGGGAAACTGTAAAATTCTGTAGAAAAGCACCACCTGAATAAGGCTGCAGCAGTGTGAGCAATGTATGTATTTAATGACAATGCAGTGTCACATTTCTGTAAAATCCTCAAAAGGAGGCAAAAGCAAATGTCATCAGATAGGTTCCTTATTAAACCTGCACAAAAAGAAAAAATTCCCTTGAGCCAACAGAAAGCAGTGATCCCATTAGTGACAGTGAAAGTTGTCCTATATGGTAACCCTCCTCTCGTCTCCCTCACACCAGTCATGAAGGTTTTCAAAGGTAAGGGTTGCTTAATTTGTTTATTTTCCTTTGTACAGTCTTCATTACTTTGTATTATATTACAGTATTATAATCATTTTACAAGAACATTTTTGAGTTGTGGAATGAATCATCTGAGTTTCCATTATTTCTTATGGAGAAATTCACCTTGATATGCAAGGGTTTTGGATTACAAGAATGTTTTCAGAATGAATTGTGCTCACAAACCAAGGCTTCACTGTAAAGATAAACAAAATAAAGTCAAGCAGAAAGCATTTGCAGAGCCATATTTTAAAGATGATGAGAGAGAGCAGCTTATAAAACTTTCCTCAGATTGAGGTAGTTCAGAAAAAAAGGAGAGAAAGAAATGGCTTGGGCACACATGTAAGAAATGTGAAATTTATTGTACAGGTATGCCAGAAGTGAAAAAAGTTGGTTTTCTATTCCAGACACTGATTTTATATTCCACCCCACACAACAGAGAATTTCTGGAAGTCGGTTTTCTTTCCACTGAGATATGTATGGAAAGAGGTTACATTAAGATGAACCTTTGCTCTCATCCAAAGAGACAGCAGCCTTACAAAGTAATGTTTTCTCCAAAAGGCAAGAAGCAGATGATACAGAGGCGGAAACAAAAACAGAAGGATAGAGAGCAGTCTTTTCCCTCAGTTACTTATAGTTAAAGTTGGTATTAAACACTGAGTTTTAATCTTCTGTAAATTGGTTTGAGTAAGTTTTCCATTAAAAATGTGTTTAAATGGTATTTATCTGCTACACAAATGACTTTAAAATGTGGATGTGTGTATACTTTTTTGCTTTTGTACCTTTAAAACAATAAGTTACTTTGACTTTGTATGCTAATTTTTTTTTTTTGTTTTTGGTTTTTTTGGTTTTTCTCCGGTACCGGGAACCGAACTCACGACCTTGCGCTTGCCAGGCAGGCGCTTTGCCACTGAGCTAAATCCCCAGCCCCTTGTATGCTAATTTAAGAGTTGTTTGTTTCCTCTTTTTTGAAAATTATAAATTTGAGAAGAAAACACAGTTGGTCTCCACAAATATGTGCAGAGAGGAATTAGTAGAGCTAATATAGCTCCAGAATAAAAGAATACCCCACCTGGGCCACGACTCCTCCCGTACTGAAGCACGTCACTTGTTTGCACCAGCATGAGGTCATACCAACATTAATTGCCAAAGTGTTACAACATACAAACATCTTGCTGGATATGTGGCCTGCTCCCCTTGTCCAGTACATCTGCCCTTCCTTGGTGGGTGTCCCCACTCCAAGGAGATGATTGGAATAAACTATAAGACTATTCTGATGCATTATGAAAGAGTTCAATGGCTCACACCATTACAAGGTAGCTCAGTGGCCTATAAACTATACTCTTAATGATCCTGGGCATAATAAAGTTTTTCTAACAAGCCACTGAAGCCTCTTTAAAGGCTCTAGTGGGACTCCTATTAAATAAAAGTAAGGGTCCTATCCTGAGGGCCAACAACCATAGATATCAGGATGGCTATTTTCAGATATGGGGTGATTATTTATGGTTAACCCCCACTATAGGACATGTTAGTAGAAAGGTCCCCTTATTTTGGAAACAGAAAAATCACTCATATTCTCATTGGCCTAACTCTACTAAATACTTGGGAAGGACACCCCCCCGTGCAGTGTATAAACACAATAACTTTACAGGCTGAAGACTAGTTCACAACAAACTGGTCCAATCACCCTGGAACTAGAAGGGAGGCCTGCAGTGGCACTCATTGGTGCTGTGGAACCAATTTATGGCCCTGGCTATGCCCTGGATAGATAGGAAGATGCATGCTGGGATTTGTATGGGTACAAGGCAGAAGTATTGACAAACCTGCAAACTTACCCCACCTATGGCACTGACAGGCTAGAAGTGTGTTTCACTGGTCTGATTGTTTGGCTTCTATCTTTATCCTTTCTCTATGACTAGAGGATATTATGCAACACATTGAGGCCTTAACTAACTATATTCAGCAGGCCTTAAACAACGCTGCAGCTGACCTCTTTGTCCTGCATGAAGAAGTAAAATTAATAGGGCAAGCCGTCTTCCAAAATCAGATGGCATTAGACATCCTAATAGCAGCACAAAGGGGCACTTACGCAATTATAAAGGCTGAATGTTGTGTGTACATTCCTGATCCTTCTGCTAATGTCTCAATAGCTGTTCAAGATATTAGATGACAGGTTAATGGCATGTCACATTCTGAAATTACCTGACCATCTCCTCATCTTCTTTACGGAAAACTATTACTGGCTCCTCCTGGTAGAAAACTTCGTTGGCTATATTCATACTTCTCCTGTTGATTGTATTATTTAGCCCTTATATACTTCACTGTATCTGTGGCCTTGTCTCCTCCAGACTTAGACAGGCCCTCCATGGAGTATCTCTGACTGCTGGTCACAACTACGACCCTCTTCAACTGAAAGTAGCCAGATTGGTCTTCGACCCTTGCTTCCTCACAGCAGGTAGGGGTACTTCCTCAGAGGGGGGACTATTATAGGTAGCTAAGGTAGGTGGGAATATTATAGGCAGTCAGACAGGGCTGGCCCCTCAAGAGGTCAATGCAGAAGACAACTGTGGCTGAAGGCATATTCACTGGAGGCCAGGCTTCAAGAAAAAGAACTGCTCACCCACGTACTTCCCCTAGGGTTGAACAGCAGTGATTGATATTCTAAGTAGGCATCAGTCACCTTGGGAAGGAGATCAAACCTCCTTAACCAACCCCTTCCAGGAAAGTCCTTGTCTGCCCATGTCACTTGCTATGTGACTTGCTTCCCCATTTGACTCTGGTTTGATCAATACTACCCTAGCCACTATACTTGTTATAATCTTATTGGTTGACCATAGTTTTGTCCCACCTCACATCCATCCTATGATTTGCCATTGGGTCAATATTACCTAGGTGATTATACTTGCAATCTTATTGGTTGATTATAGTTCTGTGCCATCTTAAGAACACCTCACCTTGTGGCTTTGCTCAATAAACACCTTTGAGAAGCAGGGTTGGGGGGCAACCCACTTTCCAGGCCCCTCTCTGTCCCTCTAGACAGAAGGCTTCTTTCACTCAATAAATTCTTCCTACTCTTAAAAAAAAACCACTTTCTGGGCCCCTTTCTGTCCCTTTCAGACAGAAGCTTTCTTTCGCTCAGTAAGTTCTTCCTGGTCTTAAGAAAATTAATTTCCCACATTTAACAGGCTCAGGGCCTCAGCTTCCTGAGTGCTGATCATTAGCCTCCCTCCCCCACAACCTGCAGATGTTGCAGGCATCCCCCGTGTATGTCTCACATGTGTGCAGGCACAAATCTGGCCCACTCACCTGCCTGGGTTTCCTTGTTGTGGTTGTCTTTTGCCTCTAAGAAGCAGGAGGGAGTGTCCCCTCATTAGCATTGCCTCAACTAAACCATGTGAGAGTGTTATTCCTCTTGATTAGAGGACTTGCCCCAATACTACTAGGTTTGAAAAATCTGAGGGTGGTTAGTTTGCTGTACCTTTCATCCCAACTCAGTGTTACAGTTTGACATCAGAGATCCAAATCAGTACTCAAAACTGCATGAAAAGATCCAGGAAACAGAGGGAAAGAAGGAAGAGGGGCCATATCCCAAGACCACTTCTGAGAGTATGCTCTCAGGGTCTTAACTCCTTTCCCCAGGCCCCACCTCCTCAGGCTCTACCACTTCCAACAGCATTAGGGCTGGGGGCCAAGCCTTAAATACATGGTTCCCTTGGTGACATTTATTACAGACAGTAGAGTGGCACCTTTGTTAGTGATCTTAATTCTGGGGAAGATTCTGGGGAAGATGGCTGTGTTAGTATTCTTGTGGGAAGATCGCTGCAGTTATGTTTGTCACACAATGTGGAGCTGTGAGCAAAGATTTTGCCAAACATTTCTGTTTGTGAACTAAATTCTGCTCAAACAGAAGTGACTAAGGCATTGCTATACCTTCATGGCTATAATGGGAAGCACCTCACCATGCTGGGGGCCTTTAGAGCCAGCATCAAAGATTTATGCAAATATTTACATCCTCAGAAAACTTAATCCACTTCCCTGCCACAGTGAGTGTTTATTTGCTGCCTAGTTTCTCCCCTCCCTTTCTGAAAATAACACCATGAAACCACAGCCCCCATTCCCAGCCAAGCAGTTGGAGTAGCACTGACCTTTAGCTGTAGACTGAGCCATCGTTAATTTTCCCTAGTCATCTATTCTAGCATGCTAACTTCAGTGATTGGCTCAAAGATGAGCAAATAATGTGGTCCAATCAACCTGGACCACATTAGAACATAAGTGGGTTCCTGGATACTTTTGTCTTTATGGACCGCTTTCTCCAAAAATAGCCTAAAAATTATATTTTACATATTTATTGTTATAAATATATATATGATAGTATTATCTATAAATAATTTTCTTGGAACTAAAAGTTTGGATTTTTTCCATCTTATTTTTTAAAAAGCAAAAACATTTTCAAGGGTTCTGAAAATACTGTGGGCTCCAGGCAGTGGGCGTCGCTGTGCCTGTCACACTGGTTCTGCAGCCAGGCAGTGTGACTCCGGGTGGTATTTGCCAGGCTTCTGATAGAAACTCTCCACTGTGCTGGGTTTGGCGGCAAAACGGCTTTGGCTAGGTAACGTGGGAGCCACCGTGAGCTCCAAGTGGTGCTCAGCTGAAGGAAGCCAAGCTGGAGATGGGGCTGAGGGTGTCCTGCAGCAGTTCCTCACTGTGTGGGACATAAAGGCCCTGTTACCTCAGTCTGGTTGGTCAGATCCTGTCAGGCTCATGACAGGCTCCTGTTTTACGTTTACAAATTCATGTCTTCTTCACTCTTCCTTCTGTGTCTTCACTGGAACTTTATGAAAGAGATGTTTTCTTCTTTATTGTACCTTCTCTTCAAGTTTTAGCTTAAGAATTATGCAGTTGTTGCTCATTGAAGGTTTTTCCAATTGGATTATGTCTAAAGTATAAAAGAGAGAATCTAAAGGATTCTCTATTTGCTGTGGATGACTGCTAATGTATTACTACTGCTCAATCTCGTGATTGTGCTTACGTAAAAAATTAGGAGTTAGTTCTATGTAAACAGCAATAGCAGAGCATTAGCAGCTGGCAAGAGTTCTCAAGGTGGAAAGTTTGCCTGTGTTGTCTATAGGCTCACTGTTTTTTCTCCTGGGCAGCCATGGGGCATTTCTTATGATTTGATCTCTGCCTTCCCTTGAAGCTCACCTGTTCATGATCATCTCTGGAATTCTGGCCCTGAGCGGTATTACATTAACTCAGAGCATCTTTCCTTGGAAAGATGTTCTTCCATCCTTGGCAGCCAATCATCTTTCTGTCTGTTGTCCTTTAATGTTTATCTAGCTCCTGATGCTGTAGATACAACATTGAATTAGAGAAATAGGAGCAAATTGTGCCTGGGGCAAAAGACATGATTCTCAAGTCTGAAGGTAATTCAATGATTCTGAGTGTCTTCAGTGTCTGGTAGTCCACGTGTGTCTTTCTGGTACGAAAGGTTCTCACTTATGCTATTAGTTTCTCTTTCCTGCTTGGCACATGCAAACATTGCTTTTTATTAAGACCAGTTTTCCTCTGGCTGTCTTTTCTCTTTGCTCCAATTTTCTTTTCATTCTCACCCTTAATATTCTCCCAAAGCTTTCATTATTACGCTTCATTTTTAATATGAATAAAGCTTTTTAAAAATTCATTTAGGTAAAAATACAGATTTCTTCCCATTCTCTTGTGGACTATCTTTTCCCCCTACTTTTGGGAAACTGTTCCAAGGGACTCTGTGCTTGTTATTAAAAGCTAAGGACTCTCAGTTACAGACCCACACTTCTGTACCAGCAAGGTCTGTGTCCTCCAGGGCTCAGCCACGTTTCTTTCTGGCCAGCTGATTGCCTGCAGGACCTACAAATAGAGATGGAGAGGAGAGTCAGTAAGGATGCAGGAGGAAGAATTGTTCTCTTCTCTCCCAGAGTCAGCTGTCAGCTGGTAACACTTCCTCAGGGCCAGTTCGTTCCAGTAGTAGTGCTTGAGTCCAGTTCTCAGTCTTCCTGCACTCACAGGACCAGCCTCACTGAGCCCTGTCAGGGACTTGAGCACCAGTGGATGGGTGTCCTTACTTGGATGCCTGTGTCCTGGTGTCTTCTGGCCTTTCCTCAAGAGTTCGAATTTCAGCAACATACAATACCTCCTTCAAGTTCCTGAATTAAACAGTTTCAACTGCTTTCCTTTTGTTCTTCTAGGCCAGAGGTGTTGATTTTTTCCTTGCACATACTACCTCTATGTTATTTTAAATGTTTTTGTCTTTTCAGTCATTTAATGCCTAAGTACTATTTCTTTTTCATAAGTTGTCTTTGTTAAAATAAATTATATGGTTGTGGCCTCCTGATTTGACTCTAACTAGTCCGATCTCTCTCTATAGCTTTATGAATATTGTTGATGATTTCTATGCCCCTATTTCAGGTAGTTTTGCTACATACCCCAGTTATATTGGATTGATGTTGATTTCCAAATACTAAGTTTAGGCTTATGGTCACTATTAATCTCCAGATGGCTTTGATGGTTAGTTTCATGTGTCACCATTGGTGGGCCATGGAGTGTCTAAGTATGCCTTGGTATTTTAATGTTGGTCAGACATTATCCTGGGCATATCCATAAGCGTAACTTTGAATGAGACTGACATTTCAATTGATGGACTTTGAGGAAAGCCGACTTCCTTCTGTAATGTGGTTGGGCCTTGTTCTATCAGTTGAAGGCCTGATTATAACAAACAGACCAGTTTCTCCTGTGCAGAGAGAATTCTGCAGCAGATGTCCTTAAGACTTCTCATGAAACCCTGACTCTTTCTGGTTCTGCAGTATACAGCTTTGAACTGGAAACATATCACTGGGGTTGCAGTTCATGTGGTACAGAGAATGAAAGATTAACTGGAGTCAATGTCCGATTCAACCTCCAAGTAGGCCAGGGGAACTGCCTTTCACCAAGACTCTTCAGCATGAGAGAGCCTAATGAATATAGCCCCAAAGTGAAGCTTCTGTGGTATCTTATTGGTAGAACCAGGAAGCAAGTATAAAGGACAAAGGGAGGATGTCAGTGCTAGAATTCATGTGGAGGACAGGGGAAGTACATGAGAAGGACAAAGTAAGGTCAGAGTGGTCTGTTACATGACTGACCTTAGAGACAATCTAAGCAATCAATTACAGTACAGCAAGGACGAGGGGCAGAGCATTCATTCCTTAAGCAATGGATTTGGATCCTACTTGGACTTGTGGCCCTGCAGACTATCTTTTAATCTTTAACCGTGCATTCTGGGAGGTTTTGGGTGTGTGACTCCAAGAGTCCCTTATCTCTGTATATCCATCTCATACAAAACTCTGGTCAATGCCCCCACCATCCACCCAGCTCTCCTGGATCTCCAGGAGATCAAGAAGACTGGACTTGCAGCCTTGATAGTTGTCTATGCCAGTTTCTTAAAATCTGTCTCTCTGTGTCTCCCTGTCTGTCACTATCTCTGTTATGTCTCTCTCTGTCTTTGTCTTTTTCTCAGTCTCTCTGTCTCTGTCTCTGTCTCTCTGTCTTTCACACACACACACACAATTCTGTTTTTCTGAAGATCCCTGGTATAATACAATAACTTTTAGATATTTCCTGAAGAATTCATTGTTCTAACTTTGTCTCAGTACACTCTGTTACATTGACAGAGTTAATATAACTCTGAAGTTGCTACTTCTCTTGGCAATATTAACAACTGTTTATGGGCAAAGTGTTCCTAATACTCTTCTTTTCTAGATGAACAGCAGTATATTTCATGTTATTTTTCTTGTCTTCCCTCCCTCCTTCTATCCATCCCCCCTGCTTTCCTTTCCATCCAGAATTAGCCAATATGAGCACATTATTATGTAGAGGAAGACCTCATAACACTATATTCCTGCTGTACTGCTGCCATTATGTTATACAGCAAGTCCTCATGACAATATAATGTTCTGATTCATAAGCCTGTAGGGAAGCGAGGATACCTTTTGTGGACATGTTCTTATGGAAGATCATAGAAGAACAAGAGGGAAATCCATACTGTGTGGGCACAGTTATAGATTCTGGTTGTAGTCGTACCTAGTGTTACATTAAGCATAGCAAGTCACATGGCCAAATCTTATAAGTCAAATTGTTGGAAAGTATACTCTGCCTACTGTGAATATACAGTGAGGATGAGGAAGATGCACTCATTACTTCCCTGTCACTGAGAAAAAATATTACACACCTGCTACTTAAAGGATGGAAGGTTTATTTGGCTCATGGTTTTTAGATTTGGTTCACAGTTTGTTGGCTTCAAAGTAAACCTGGGATGGCAGGAAGGCACTGTGCAAGAAAGGCGTTCATCCCATGGCTGCCAGGGAGCAGATGACAAAAAGAACTGGGGACAAAAATGCACCCTTCTAGGTTTTACCCGCAACCACATACCTCCTCTGACCAAGACCTATCCCCAGTAGCACATCAAGCTATGAAAACATCTGCGGGTTAATCCACTGATGAAGAGTACCATCATGATTCCATCACTTTACAGAACCCTACCTCTGAACACAAAAGATTTGGGGGACATTCCACATATGAACCATAATATTCTGCCCTGGCCTCTAAAAGGCCATATGCATCTCATTATGCAAAATGCATTTAGCCCAGGTATAATTGACTAAATTCTTAACAGTTTCAGTATTGCTGAAAATTCTATGTCCAAAGACTCCTCTGAGACTCAAGGCAAACTCTTAGCTGTGAGCCGCTGTAAAAATGTTTTTAAAAAGTTAAATATTTCCAACATATGATGGACAGAGTAAACATTCCTGTTATAAAAGGGGGTAAAAGGAGGATAGAAAAAAATTGGACAAAAGCAAGAGCAAAATATGGCTGTACATTTTGTAGCTCCTAGTTGAGCATCTAAGGAGGTTATGACCAGATGTACACTCTAAAGGGCTTGGGCAGCTCTGTAGAAACAGCCTAATTGACCTCTCTCAGGCTGGCTCTGCTCCATGCCTGTAGTTTTCCTCTGCAGATGTTCCACATTCCTGGCATCTCAGATATGCTGGGGTCTCTATGGCTCTTTCATTTTTTCTCTCACATCTTTGTGCACTGTCCTCTCAGGGGCACACTGCCAGGCCTCCCAAGACTTCCTTTGAAATATGGGTGGAAACGTTCATGAAGCCAAAATTTTGTATTCTGCATGTATAAAAAAACCCACAGCATCACATGAATGATAAGAATATCTGCAATCAAGGGCTGGAGAGATAGCTCAGCAGCACAGCGTCTGCCTGGCAAGTACAAGGTACCAAATTTGATTCCTGGTATGAAAAAAAATTTAAAAACTCAAGAATATCTGCTGTCAGCTTGAGAAGTAGCCTGGTCCCCTTGGACCATGGCTGCAATGATCTCTCAGTGACTGGATGGGTGAACTCAAGGAACCAGTTCCCTAGGCAGCCCAAAATGAGCAGAGTGTCCTGGATCTCTCTTCTTAAAAGAAAATATTTCAAAGGATATACCCTTGAGCCTACAAAGGGTGGGCTCTGGCCAATACCTGAGTTGTCTTCAAGCCGTCTTTCCTGTCCTGATGCAAAGTGGCTGGCTTCTTTCAAATGCAAATCATTTCAGTAACCCTACTCACCTTGGCCCCAACTTCACAGGCACTTTTGTGAAACTGCAAACTTTTCATACTGCCTCTACTTTTTGCTTCTGAGTCTCACTATAAATCTCTCTAACAGCAGCCAGAAGTATCCATGCCTCAGCCTGAGCACCGCATTGCTTTGAGATGTCCTCTCCTAGATCGATTAATGTGCCTCTTTTAAATTCAGCCTCACACAAAGTCTTAAAACATGGTCAAAACAGAGACAAAATCTTCATCAACATGGAACCTGCATGGCCTCCAGTACAATACCTGAAACCTTATGAGCCTGACCTATTTTGTCTGAATTCCTATCTGCATTCTAGCCTTCTGAGCTTGTGCCAGCTTCCCTATCAAGGTCTGTTTATGTCATTCTGAGGCTTCTCTACCTAGCATGTACAAATGTTTTCAAACTCCTCTTGCAAACAAGTTTTAAGAGATTCTAAACTACAAGGTCAGATATAGTCACAGCAAGCCAAATCTTGATGCCTATTTTCTATGTTAGTCATTTTCCTATTACTGGAGAAAAGACCCTATAGCCACAACATAAACGAGGAGGGATTTATTCAACTTGTGGTTTTTATTTTTATTTTATTTATTTTTATTTTATTTATTTTTATTTTATTTATTTATTTTTGGTTTTTCTCCGGTACCGGGAACCGAACTCACGACCTTGCGCTTGCCAGGCAGGTGCTTTGCCGCTGAGCTAAATCCCCAGCCCCCAGCTTGTGGTTTTTAGATTCTGTCCATGGTTGGCTGGCTCCCAGGTAGGAACAGCATAGCAAATGGCATGGTGGAGGAAGACTGCTCACTCTATGACATCCAGGAAAGAAAGAGAGCAGAAAGGAGCCAAGGACAAGACTCTCCCCTTCCAGTTTACATCCTTCTGACCAGGCCCTACCTTCTAACAGCACACTTAGCTATGAACTCATACGTGGGCTAACTCACTGGTAAGAACTGCACCCCAGTGATTCAATCCCCTTAAAAAATCCCCACCTGTAAACCCACAATACTTTCAGAAGATATTTTAGATCTAAGTCATAGCAAAAGGAATATCTAATATGTAGATATTATATAGCATATCTATGTCTTTAAGGAGATTCCTACAAATCATTAAGAAAATAAGATGGGAATACCAATAGAAAATACTCTAAAAGATTTAGTAAGAAATTCACAGAAGTAGAAATGTAAATGGGAAACATTAGATGTCAATCTTCTATTAGAAATACATTTTTATTTTTATTGACAGTCATATATGTTTATAGAAAAGAGTGTATTATTTTAATACATGTATATAAAGTATGATAATTAGATCAGGGTAATTGGCATATTTCTCAGACACTAATCATTTCTTTGTGTTAGAAACATTAAAAATCTTTCCTAGCTATTTTAAAAATTCAATTAATTGTTGTAAACCATAATTATGCAACTATGCTGTAAAACATTAGAAGTCATCTCTCATATTTGACTGCATCCCTGTACTGCTAACCACTCTCTTTCTACCCCTTATCCTCCACATCCTCCCCAAGTTCTGGTAACCACTGCTCTATTTCTAATCTTCTGAGATGAACTTTTATATTCCACATGTAAGTGAGAATATGCAGTATTTTTCTTCCCGTGTCTGACTTCTTTTACTGTGCAAATATTGTCTTCCAGGTTCATCTGTGCTGCTGTAAATGACAGGATTTTAGTCTTTTTTGGGCTGATAATATTTTATTGTGTATATACAAGGTCTGACCAAAAATACAATGTGCACTTACATTTTAAAAATTATCACAGTAAAAACACCATCAATACCCCTCAGAATACAGTACTCTTCCTTGCTTCAAACATTTTTATTACCCTTGGCACTTTCTGAAGCAGTTCTGGAATTTCCTTTTCATGTCTTTATTGTATTGTCATGGCTGTCTTGATGTTCTGGATTGACTCAAAATATTTACTTTTCACAGTCTTTGGGGAAGGGCCAAGTCACGTGGTGCCAGCTCCAGTGAATAAGGTAGATGAGGACACACTACAATGCTTGTCTTTATGATCTTGCCTTTCTGTTTGATGGCATTGGGCAGTAGCATTCAACTATACTTTTTATCATAACTTGAAAAGACATTCACAAAAAAAGGACTTCCAGAACTGCTTTAGAAAGTAGCAAGAATAATGGGATAGGCATATTCAAAGTGAGGGGGAGGATTCTGAGAGGGATTAGTGGCAATGTATCTTTTACTGTATAAGATATTTAAATTTAAACACATCCCAGAGTTGTCATCACTCCTTATACCACATTTTGCTTATCCAGTGATGGACACATAAGTTGATTCTATATCTTAGATATTACAAATAATACCACAATAATCCTGAGAGTACAGATAATACAGATGTCTTTTCAAATGTTGATTTTGGTTCATTTGGACATATACCTCATTGTGGGATTGCTGGATCACACAGAAGTTTGAGTTTTAGATTTTTCTTTTTTGGTGGTACTAGGGATAGAGCCTAGGGCCTTTGAACTGAGCTATATTCCAACTCCTTTTATTTTTATTTCAAGACAGGATCTCACTAAGTCTCTAAATTACCTGGGCTAGACTTAAATTTGCAATCCTCCTCCCTCAGCCTCCCAGAGTACTGGGATCACAGGCATGTACCATCATGTCTGGTTCCTTTTTAGTTATTTTAAGGAAGGTTCATATTGTTTTCCAGAAAGAGAATTGCTGATTTACATTTCCACTGCTATAGTTTATACCTCAATGTCTCCCCAAAGCCACACACATTCATTTATGGGGCTTTAGGGAGGTGATTGGACCATGGGTGCAGGATTAGTCCACTGATAGGTTGATAGCTAAACATGGTGTTGGGTGGTAAAGCCTGGTTGGAGGAAGTGTTGGGAGCAGGACTTGCAAGGGTCTATCTCTCTCTCTCCTCCCTTGATCTCTCTGATTCCTTCTGTCATGCTATGAGCTGTTTCTCCTCTGCTATGGCCCTCTGTCATTAGGTCCTGTCTTGGAGCCAGTGTGCAAAGAGATTGAATCCCTTATAGACTGTGAGCCAAAATACATATTTCCTCCTTGAGATGGAGGGAACCTTGTATTGCATCTCAATGACAAGAAAGTAACTAAGACAGATTTTGGTACCAGAGAAAAGGGTCATTGCTGTGACTGTACCTAGTCCTATGATTTAGGAGCTTTTGGAACTGCTTAATGGGAGGTATTTGGAAAGGTTTGGAGATGCCAGCTAGAGAAGCAGCCCTAGAATGCTGTAAGCCAAGCATGATGTGAAATTCTTGTCAAAGCTAAGAAGACTAGAATGTTGATTTAAAAAGCAGACAGAAAAGATCAGGCTCAGAAAGTTGCAGTTGGGAACAAGATGATTGTTCTCCAGATCATGTGTGTTATGCAGAAAATTTGTCTATATCTTTCTGCCCTAAGACTTCACAGGAGACTGAGACTAAGGGATACAGACTCTTAATGTGGTAGGGGAAATTTCGAGGTAGCCAAACATTCAGGTTGTGGCTTGGATACTGTTGGCGGCTTTTAGCCAGCTCTACATTGAGTAACAGCTAAGCCAAATGACTTAAAAAGTTTTGAATTTGGCCAGAAAAGAAGCTCAGGTAAAGCCATGCCCTGCAAAGAAAGAACAGAGGAGAATTTAGTTGCTGAAAAGATTAGCATTAAAAGGAAACCAAATGCTTTGCAACAGAACAGTAGGAAAAATGGTAGTATCAGATGTCTGGGATCAGTAAGACCCCACCCTTTCAGGCTCAAGAGTGCAAAAGTGAAAGACTTTGCTGTGAAAAGAGCCTGAGGGCACACTGTTCAAGAAAGGTGGCCTAGGGAACTGATTCCCCAGAATTCATTTCACTTCTGCCCAGCCATGCGGGTACTCAGCGACCTCTGCAACCACCAGGAAGAGGAGAAAGTCAGTGGATTTTGGTATCATCCACATGATGCTGGTTTCATACTCATGCAAAATGCAAGAGCTGTGGGGTCAGGAAGGCTTCCAGAGAGATTTGAGAAG
>NW_004955405.1:4996904-5007017 GCF_000276665.1 Chinchilla lanigera | reverse complement strand
TGAAAGTTCAGTGAAGACCCCAGGATGTTAAAAAAGCCAGGAAAATGGAATGCTTGAGGAAAGCGCCAGGAGTGAGCAAAGCCAACCCGAGAGAAAGGCCAGGAGGTCTGCAACCATAGGCAGTGCTATAGGGATGGGGTTATATTTTGCCCAGGGTGGGAGACATGGAGCTGCAGGATTTAATGTTTGCCTTGCTGAATTTTGTTCTCTTGCTTTGGTCCCATTCCATTATATCCCCCTATTTCTCTCTTTAGTATGTTAGCAGTATTTAACTTTTTTGTTGTTGTTTGTTTGTTTGTTTGTTTGTTTTTCTTCTGATACCAGGAATTGGACTCACGACCTTGCACTTGCCAGGCAGGTGCTTTGCCCCTGGGCTAAATCTGCAGCCTTGGCAGTATTTAACTTTGTTTTTAATTTTTACAGGGGTTTATAGCTAAGAGTTCACCATGAATATCAAAGGAGATTTTGGACTTGGATTTTTCAACAATGCTTAAACTGTTAGGACTTTGGCAACTGTTTTATATGGATCAAATATTTTTTGCATAAAGAGCTGCACATGAGTCTTTTGGGGGTCAGGGGTGGAATATTATGTTTTATGTCCATGTCCCCCAGAATGCTCTTGAAGTCATAGGCTGGGCTTTTAGGAGGTGACTAGATCATGGTGGTACAATACGAATCATCAGTGGTTTAGTGTACTGATGAGTTAGTAACTGAATGTGCTGGGAAGTGAAGTGTGGTGGGAGGAGTCGGGTCACCTGAGCATGACCTCAGAGGTCTATCTCCCTTCCTCTTGCCTTGATCTCTCTTGCCCACCCCTCTCTCTCTCTCTCTCTCTCTCTCTCTCTCTCTCTCTCTCTCTCTTTCTGCTTTCCACTACCATGCCATACCTCTCTGTCATGCTGCCCTGCCTTTCACCACCTGATTATGGCCTGAAATACAAACTATGATCCAAAATAAACCTTTCCTCCTTTAAGTGGTAGGTGTCAGGTATTGTGTGTCAGCAACGAGAAAGTAACTAGGACACTTGCCAGGAATATTTAATATTGTTTAAAATGCTAAGAGATACTAGTTTAAAACACTATGAGTTTTTTCAACCTATGAGATTGAAAAGTAATAAAATGATGAACTCATATTAGCTATATAATAATTTATGTAACTCTTCCAGACATCAATCTGACAGTGAATATTACCACTTAAAATGCACCTAAGAACCAGACATAGTGGCACATGCCTGTAATCCCAGCACTTAGGCTGAGGCAGGAGGATCTCTGTGAGTTCCAGACCAACCTGGGCTACAAAGTGAGTTCACTATGCTTGAATGGCATAGTGAAACCCTGTCTCAAAAAAAGAAAATGCACCTAAGGAGCTCGGTTTGGCAGTGCACCCTGTAATCCCAGCTCTCAGGAGGCTATGGCAAGAGGATTGTTCTAAGTTCAACATCAGCCTGGGCTACACAGTGAGCTCAAGGTCAGCCTGGACTACATAGCAAGACACTGTCTCAACCTCCACCTCCAAAATAAAATAAAACACACATACCATTACTCAACATTTCCACTTTTATCAATTTACCATACAAATAAAAATGACTTGCAAAGATTTATATACTCTAATGCTTATTACAGAAAGTAAAGGGGGCGAATGACCAAACAAACTGAAGAAAATTCAGATTCCCTGCATTTGCCTGGATATCACCATTATGTCCAGGCAGAGGTGAACTGGTCATTTTGCTTATGGCATATAAACACAAATTTTGCACTGTGGTATAGTAGACTAAACTTACCAATAAGGTCACAAACTTAACACCAATTCAGTGAACTTTTCAGCAATAAAAATGTGCTTTTACTGTGAAAAGTTAAAAATCATCTCTAAAGGAAGGAGGAAATGAGACAGAGAAAAGATAAAGCAGGAGAAAATGAAGAGAAAGGTTATCAAGCAGTTGGCTTTTCTATACTTTCTGAGTTCACTCTGAAACTTTAAAGGTTGGAATTTTATAGCTTTTTACACTTAGATCACAAACATTTTTATGAACTCATTTAGCAGATGTTATGAAAATGAAATGGAAGAGGGGGCTGGGGATTTAGCTCAGTGGCACAGCACCTGCCTGGCAAGCACAAGGTCATGAGTTTGATTCCCAGTACTGGAAAAAAACAAAACAAAACAAAACAGAAAGAAAACAAAATGGAAGAAAATATGTGCATTATAGTTGATAATGGAGTTTTTTGCAAGGAATAAAGAGAGGTGGTGACCCCAGGCTCACAATTTTGAGGGTCTCCCCACTGCAGCAGGCTGGGGATAGGGTAGCTAGTGTGAATAGGCTGCTGACACATTCAAGAACTCATGCCTCCTTACGCAGAGATGGCCAAATGACGCTGCTTTTCCCCTATTTTTACAGTATATTTTTACAGAGCATTTTAGTGTTTGCAGTTTTCTTCTTTCATGTTCTTGATTCATTCTGCACTTTATGACCTGCCTAAACATGCTGAGCATGGCAGATGGACAAGAAGACATGCTATAAAGCTTTTTCTTCATGGTCTTCCCACAAATTCATCCCTCCGCACATCTCTCCCATCTACCCCCCCTTCCTGAAATATTTCTAAATACGATTTTGTCTACTTACAGTCTTAGGAGTGAAGCAATATTTGAAAATATCCCAGCATTTGAATTCTGTTATATAGATGTCCCCGCAAAGCCTCATGTACTCATAGGAAAGGCTGTTTTGAGGTGACTGGATCTAGAGTGTGTGAACGTGGATTAAGGGTGTGATACTGGGATTAAAGGTGTGCGGTACTGGATCAGTTCACTAACTGATTTATCATAGTTCTGGGTATGGGTAATGGGAAGCCCCACCCCGGGTGTGGGTGGCACCACCCAAAAGGTGTGTAGCCTGGATGAGATAAAAAGGAAAGGGCAGCCTGGTGCCGCCACCTCACTGCTTGCTGCCTTCTTCCTGCCACATCGTGAACTGCTTCTCCTCTGCTATGCCCCTCTGCCATGCCCCTCTGCCAGGCCACCCTGCCTTGGAGCCAGCCAAGTATGGACTGAAACCTCTAAAACTGTGAACAGAAATCAACCCTTCCTCCTTTAACTTGTGGGTGCTGAATATTGTCTCAGAAATGAAAAAGCAACTAAAACAAACTATAGGTTCATTACTCTAATTAAATAGTGAAATACTTAGAAGTTCTTAACTGGTTGGGAATACTTCATAATACAGTATTTCTTTTTCCTGGAGAATCTTCCCTAGTGCAAAGTTGCCTTTAACCAAAACTTTGTGAAGCCATTTGAGATTGTTACAATTAATACGACTGGAGTATGATAAAGAGTACCACTACATATAGCTGCTCAGTCGTGGGCGTGTTATTTAATCATTTTAACCCTTAATTTTGTCCTTTCTAAAGTGAATCCAATAATTTCTGCATTGCAGATTTTCTGTGTGCCTTAACCAGTCACACAACAATATTATTATAAAACAAGTATACCGAATATTTGGATTTACTGCAACCTTCTGGAATAAAATTATTCAATAATTAAAGACTCTTTTCCTTAATAAATGCTTTCCATTACTTCATCATCATGAAACCCATTTCGGCTCCTATTGCAACTGTGGTTTGTGTTACTTGTAAGTCTTCTTTCTTTTTTTGGCAGCATTTTTCTTTTTTTCCAGAGAAAGGGAAGTGGAAACAGCAAGAGGAGACATCAGTAAAAGCCCAGAGTTGACAGGAAGGTTACAGGCCTCTCAGATCTTCTGGGTCCCACATCCTATCCAACCTGGACGCAGATACATTCCGCCATCTTGGGGTAGAGTTTTATGGGAATGTGGTCTGACAGAGAATTGGTCATTGTTGTTCAAATGGCAAGGGTGACAGATGCCTCCTTTTTAAACCATAGTTGCACTGGATCTGATTGCCCAGGTCTTCCCACTCCTTCTTATTTTTTGAGAATGAGGGGTTGGTTGGTGGCTGGTGAGGACTGAGAAAAGGTGGAGCAACTGAGGTCTAGTGCTTTCTAGATTGACTCTTAGTTACTCTTTTGTTCCCAATTCCAAATCTTAACTTTTGTGATACTTGGGGCCTGGTTATCTTTTTTTTTAAATTTTTTTTTTTTTTTGGTTTTTCTCCAGTACTGGGAACCGAACTCACGACCTTGCGCTTGCCAGGCAGGAGCTTTTGCCGCTGAGCTAAATCCCCAGCCCTGGGGCCTGGTTATCTTGTGGATTCTTCCTGGGCTCCAGATGTCTCCTCAGCATGTATGTGTCCTTCTTACTGTTCGGGAAAGTGAAGCCATTAACTTGACTGCACTTTTCAGTACTGTACTACCTCTAATACCTATTATAATGTAGATGGCATAAATGGTATAAATGGTTATTATGCCACATTACTTAGGGATGATGACCAGAAAAACTAGTCTATACATGTGCATAACAAGGGCAATTTTTGAGGAAGTTTGGCAGAGAGCAAACTGAACTTGGCTCCTTTACTCTTTGTCTTCTTAATTATATCTTTTGCATACTTTTGCTGTCTTTCTAGTGGAGCTTGGGAAGAGAAATGAGATTAGCATTTGTTGTCCATGAGGCACACTTAACCAGCTGCTGGAAGGAACAAGTTAAGAAATTTAAACAACAGGGCTGGGGAATAGCTCAGTGGCACAGTGCCTGCCTGGCAAGCGCAAGATCCTAAGTTCGATTCCTGGTACCAAAAAAAAAAAGATATCAGAAATTTAAACAACAGAATTTAAACTAGGTATGAACAATGAAAAAGAGAAAGAAATTTTTAAAACTTCAAGTAGAGGATATGTAAGAATTGTAACTTTTCAAATTTGGGGGCATCAATATGTACATTTAATTGTATAGCTTCCAAGACAATGGAAGAAAATGCTCATGTATTTATTTTTAGAAAACACATTTCCCGAGAAATTTGCTTATAAAAACCTTGCTTAAGTTCACAAGTAGTAAACTGGATCCAAAGTATGAGAACTAAAATTAAATGCTCAACTGGTTTGAGTTCAAACTTTATCTTTTGAAAACCAAATGATATCAAAAGATAATATTGACTTTGATTTTTAAAATTCAATTACTTGAATTTTCTAGAACCAAAAAACTGAACCACGCAGAACAACTTAGTTTTGGTAACTAATATGCATCAAAATATACCCTTTTGTTCAGTACTTGGGATTGAGCTCAGGGTCTTTGCACTGAGCTATATCCCTGACCCTATTTTATTTTGAGACAAGGTCTCATTAAATCACTAAGATACCAAGGTGGGCTTCAGCTTGCAATCCTCCTGCTTCAGCCTCAGAATATCATTTTTGCTTGTGCTGTATAACTAACCATATTTTGATATTTCTCAGAAGAGATAAAGCATTGATATGCTGTTTTAAAATAGAAGCAAGCAGAAACTTCATATATTATGGGCCACTAAAAAACCAAAACATGATTTTGTCTCAATATATATGCTAAGAAGTACACTTATAAAATAAATTACAAATATGTTGTCAGTTGTTTAGCAAATCTCCTTTTCCACATGTTATATCAGTGGTTTAAGTAAATAGCGTATCAGTTGAAGAATAAAGCAGCACAGGAAAGGAAACACTCGGACAGTAAGCACAGCATAGCGGGTTAGGCTCAGTGAGGAGCCACATGCACAAAGGTCGTCCCAAAGGTCATCCCATCAGATCACAATGGAGCTGAAAAGTTGCTCTCACCCAGAAACCTCACATCTGTTGGAAGGTAATAGTATGACAGTCTACTCCTGTGTTTATGCTGATGCTGGTATAAACGCACTGCAGGGCCAGTCAGTTGCGTACAGTACACAGCACTTGATAATGTGTAACCAGAGAACTGGCTTCTGTTTGTACTATACTATACTTTTTATCATAATTTTAAGATGCTGTCCTACGTATTAAGAGAAGTGACACCAGAGCCACCTCAGACAGCTCGTTTACCATGTCTCTTGAATGCATCTCTGTCTTTTGTGTTTAATAGAATCTCATGTTACTTTGTGCATTACAAATGCTTTCGAGCATTTGAAACCTACTGCTGACATTGCAGGTTAGAGGCCACATCAACTGACTGAGCTGGAAACAATATTAGAAGTGAGGGCTGCAATGCAGGAAAATCAGTATCTGCCAGTCAGGCATGTTCCATTCCACCATAGCTGCAATCTTCAAGAACAAGAATAAAGTGACAGAAGCTGTTGAAGGGTCTGCTTCATTGAAGGCAGGAGACTAACAGACATTTGACAAGGTTCAGTATCAGGTATGGAGAAATTTCTAATGATTTGGACTCAAGACCAGATGCAGAAGTGTATCCCTCTCAGTCCATGACAGTCATGGACAAAGCTGTTTGTAATGCTGAAGGAAACAGTGTCAAAGTTACTGCCAGCTCTGGGTGGTTTAAACAGGTCAAGAATCACTACTTACACATAGTGTAAAAGTGAGCAGACAGTCTGTGAACACTGATGTGAAGGCAGCTGAAGGATATTTGGAAACTCTCCATGAGCTGATAGTGGAGGAATCTACTTGTCAGAGAGCATTAGTCAACTCTCTTGTCATTAAGACACAATGCCCGACACCTACAATTTAAAGGAGGCAAAGTTTGATTTGACCCATGACCTCAGCGGGTACAGTACAGCTGCAAGGCAGAAATAGCCTGGTGGAAGATGGCAGTGCAAAGATGGTGGCTGAGAAGCAGCGCAGAACAGTGCCAGAGAGGAAGGGGTGAGGGACCACATATAGTTCCCAAGATGATGCCAGCACAACCTACTCAGACACACTCAGAAGTGTGCTTTACTAGTCCTTTGGGCAGATCCTAAGTCAATCTACTCAACACAATTACGGTTAACCATCACACAAAATAGGGAGGAACTCTCTGTTCTGGAAACAGGGGGAAGGGACTTTCACCCTGAAGAAAGCCAACTCATTGCTGAGTTACAAGGCTTTAGGATGGGTTTAATAGCTTTGCCTGTGAGCTGTACCACAGGACACAAATTGATCTGGCACAGGAGAGGGTTCCGGGGCTTTCAGCACAACACAAGGCACACAGTGGAGTGTGCTGCAGGCGCAAGAAGGGACCAGGAGTGGCCCAGATCATTTTCTAACTCACCTCCGGAGTTCTGTGCCAGTGAAACAGAGAAGTACTATTTGGAGACTAACAAAACTGGGCAGATTTTGCTTATTATTGATAATGATCCCCCACATCATCTTCATTCCGATATCAAAGTGATGTTTCTCCCACCAAATGCCACCTCCTTCTTCCAAATAATGAGTCAACGAAGTACAGCAGCTTGTAAGCTCTACTACCTCGGGAAGGCCTTGGCCCAAGCTACCGCAGCCACTGGGAAATACACGGGTAAGACATTAAAACAATCCTGGAAGCATTCTGGCATCTTGCTGGGCTTAGGATGGTATCACCAAGGAGTGAGTGTCTGGATGCCAGGTCCCATGGAGGAGTCTAGACGAGGCGCTCGTTATCACAGCAGACGACAGCTCCCTGCAGACCTTGCACTGGGGCAAGATGTGGAGGCAGAAGACAGTGATATCGGTGGTCCTGTATACTTGTGTCTTCACTTTTAACCAAAAAGTTTAATATGTCAAATATTTTTAAATGAAAAACAAGCTTATGGGATAAGGACGTGAAGAAAAAATAGTTCCATACCTCTGTAAAATATGTTTGTGTTTTCAACTAAGTGTTATTATAAGAGTTGATAAGTTAAGAAGACTCAAAAGTATAAAGGAAAAAAGTTACAGGAAGCTGTTTAATTTATTACTGAAGAGACAATTTTTAAAACTGAATGTCTAGCCTGAGTGTACAGTGTTTACAAAATCCACAAGAGCATCCAGTCTTGTGCTGGGTCGTCACGTTTACCCATGGTCACTCACCAACTCGCCCAGAGCAATTCCTGGTCCTGCATGCTCCGTTCATGGTAGGTGCTCCACGCACGTGTAGCATTTTTACCTTTTATGCTATCTTTTTACTGTATTCTTTTCTTTGCTTACATATACTTAAATATTCAAATATTTACCAATGTTGCCTATGGTGTTCAGTACCGTAATGTGCTGCCCAGGTCTGTAGCCAGGAGCAACAAGCTGTACCATGCAGCCCAGGCGTGCCGTGGCCAGGCTGTCTGGGCTTTGTGAGAGCTTCCCCCTGCAGTGCTGGCACCACAGCACAACCGCCAGACCACACACTTGTCAGACCACATCCTCATTCTTAAATGACACATGACTGTACCTGCCTGTTAAAGCGTCTTTCACCTTAGATAGTGATGGAAACCTGGAAATCATTTTACAAAGTTCTTTCTTGTCACTATTTTTTCCTGACATCAAAAATTCACCTCTATGAAAAAATCTTCATAGGTCATATCTTACAATGTTGGCACCAGGGCTTAATATACTGCCCTGCATCGATATGAGTTGAATGGTAATCTCGTGTTAATTACACATGCGTGTATGTGGCTTCCTTTCTTCACTGGACAGGGGTATTGCACTGAGGTGGGTCACTCTCTTGAAAAAGACACAGAACTCTGAGAGGAAACAAATGGATTTGGAGGGGAAGGAAGGACCCAAATGGTCAAATCCACCCTTTAAGTCATTAAAAGACACACCAATCAAATGCACAAACATAAATATCACATGACTTCTCTTATATGAGAAATCCAAAGTGTAAGTAAATTCAAGAACGAGGTACAAGATAGATAATAGAAACCAGGGAGACAGATCTTGTGCAAAAGGGGAGGGGAACAAGAGATGGTGGAGAGAAAGGGAAAGGAGAGGAAGGGGGTATAAAGAATTAAAGTGCTGTGTGTATGGGTACTAACTCCACACAAAGAATGTAATCATTATGTACTGTGAACATATACTAATAAAAAGAGGAAAAGAAGAAATAAGACATGTACTGTCAGCACTCCTAGGATATCAGCACTATTATGTGTGACATTTGTTACATGAGGTATGGGGTCTGTGCTACTATTTAGAGGGTATTCAAGTCTTCAGAATCAGTCTTACGTGGTATCTATCAGCTGGTATCCAGGGAGGACAATTTTAGCCATTTATACAAATTCTTTCAAACCCCAGACCTGTTAACAATTCTCGAGTTTGTCTCTGAGTTTTGGCAGTTAGTTGTAATTGAGGCTTGGAGTGTTCTCAGGTGTCTTCATCTGCAAAGGGTACACATTGCTGGAAACCAGCCATTTCTAACCTTTATGGATCAGGCCCAGCATTTGGGAAACAGCTGTTTTCTCTGACTCAGGCTTACGAAGAACCAAAGTACCCAAACAGTGATGGTATCTTAGAGGCCAGAAAAAATATTTTTAGCATAGGTTTCCATTGTTTTCTGGATCTTTATGTTACTTTGATAGGAATGAAAATTGCTTCTCCTTTGAACAAGTTGTGTGTTTTTTATATTTCTGTATTTGTGTGTCAAGGATGGAAGTTTCATCTACTCTCTAAAAATTCTCCTGTTACTGTAGAATTTCTCTTTTCTGTAGCCACAGTAATGCAGATGTTAGTTGTGTCAGCAGAAACCAAGATGTCTTGGTTTCCTTTGTTCTGAGTAGTTTCCTGTCTTTGTATCACAGGCCAGTCTAAGAAATAGTCACCAAATGACACCAGCCTGATTCTTTTCCTTTGCTTGGTGATGTATGTTCTTGAGGGAATCTAATGCAGTCATTAGTAGCAAAGGGTCTGAAAGTAGATAACTGTTTCAAATATCGAATCTGCACCTTATTGGCTTTGAGATGTTCACCAATTAAAATACTGACTGAGTGCTGGGTACATGATGAGCCCAGTTATCAGTGTTAGCTTTCATTAGGCCTGGTATTGCCCTGGACATGCCTCTTCAGACTACTTTATTTTGCAAAATATGTAAAAAATTTAGGGCCTCGTGGTTCCCCGGAAGGAGGGCTTCCGGCGCACAGGCCTCGTGGTTCCCCGGAAGGAGGGCTTCCGGCGCACAGGGAGCTGCGGGTGGGGAGCACCAGCCTTCTGGGTGGCTAGCTTCCTGCCTGCTGGCTCCCGGAGGGTGGGCCCCCAGTGCATGGAGAGCCTCGGGTGGGGAGCGCCAGTTTCTTGGGTCTTTGGACCGGCTCCCGGAGGGTGGGCCCCCAGTGCATGGAGAGCCTC
>NW_004955405.1:4977630-4989693 GCF_000276665.1 Chinchilla lanigera | reverse complement strand
TTTTGTTGTTTTTGTTGTTGTTACTTATCTTAAAACATCCTAGCATTATATAAAGTAAAAAGAGCTACAAACTTGGGAGAAAGGCTAGAAGTACCCAAGGTAGTACTTTTCAAAAACGTTATTATTTCCCATGAAAAATATTTAATTTCCAAAATGTTTGGGTTTTGTTTTTGTTTTTGCTTTTGTTTTTTGAAGTACCGATGATTGAACCCAGGGCCTTTGCACTGAGCTACAGCACTGGGTCACTAAGTTGTCCAAGCTGAGTTCAAACTTGCTATCCACAGCCCTCTAGAGTGCAGGGGTTATGGGAGTCTGCCATCATCTCTGAAGTCTAACAAGTTGAACATATACTAAAAATTGAATCTCCGGTATTTGATGGGTACAACTGTATGAGTTTAGGTGCACACATTTCTATCCAGGGAAGATAGCCATCCATTCACATGTTCTTGAGAAATTGTATATCTTGTTATTCAAACAATTCTAAATAGGCTTTTTATTGCCATACTGAATCAGGAAATTTACATGGCTTTCTTTGGAAAGTAAGAAAGCCAGGAATTAGCTTTAGTGTAAAAGAAATCTTCAAGCACAATCAACTTTTCTACTTCATGTTGCTGTATTGTTCTAGGCACTACACACCGTTTTCTCTACACAGGATTCCTACCACAGAATGATAACAGGTCCAGAAAGGAAGCTAACAGGACGTAAGAGGTCAGCATAAAGGCGATGTTCTCCTCGTCTATTCAAATCATGCTTAGTTAAGCCATCACCAAGGAACCTGACACTGTTGCCATGGATGAGGTGCAGCTAGGGTCTGTGAATGGCTATTTTGGTCCTCAGATTTCCATTTGAAATTTAGAACCAGGTTCACCGGTACAGTCTCTTCTATTTTAAATAGAAATAACCATCTAAATATAAATAACACTTTTTTCCTTTTACTCTTTCCATATGCTATTTATTGTGGATGATAAAAAGACCACTTTATCTATGAAATTTATATATATATAATACTTCTCAAAATTTTTCCATTAACTAATATTCAGGTTTATTGTACGAAGTTATTTGTAACATTAGCTTATAATTTTTAAGACACCTATTTTTCATGCCAATATGACCCCTTTGTTGGTAATACTATTTGTGACTTTTCATATTTGTTTCTGCTTATCAGTTTTCCTTGAGGTCTGCAATTCTGACCTTAATTTTATGTCATAAAGTCTTGGATTCCAGCGAAGCAGCCCTTTGGTGCTTTTCCCATGTGTGAGACTCTGATCTTCTACCCTCTGAAGGGGCAAACTCCCCTGCTGACCCCCAAACAAAGGTCCTGCTCACTGTGTTTGGTTTCTGTTACTTTTGGGTAGAAGCTATGTTTCTCTTGCTTTTTAAATCCAGCTGTGTATTTTCTTTTTACTTTTCTCTCTATAGTTAATTTTTACACACTAGGAGCAGGATAAGTTCATCAGGTCACATGATCTGGAGGAGCCAAGACAATAAAATCGCCGCAAACTGTACTAAAGCCCCCACTCTGAGAAAGAATCCTTCCTCTCACCCGCTTCCCTCTGGTCCTGTTTCTCTCTCTCTTCCATCTTTTGTTTTTGAACACACACACTGTGTCAGGCACTGTATGGACACCTTACAAACAGTATTTTCACTGCCAATTTTCAGGAAAGGAAACTATAGTTCGAAAGAGGGGAACAGCCCAGGGCCGTGGAGACACAGGTGAGTGGCAGGGGCAACACATCCCCTCCCCCACCTCCCCTCGGGCCCTCGAGCTTGCTCCCCATCACACCTGTGGGAATGTGTTTTACCTTCGTCCTTCTAGTTCATCATCTCGGTGAAAGAAATGCTTTAACAAAGAGAGATTGGAACAAATCCAAGGGTGGTAGAAATGTATAGTGAATGTTTAAAATTTTAAAATATTTCCCATCACTTCGAAAACACTTACGCAGTGGTTCTTGCCACTTTCTGGAGCAGTTCTAGATGGCCTCTTTCTTGAGTGTCTTATGAGGTGTGATAAAAACACACAGTGAGTGTTGCTACCCAGCGCCGTCCAGTGGAAAGGCAGGCCCATAGAACACCGCGGGGTGTCCTCGTTCATGTTACTCACCAGATTCGACACCTCTGACCTCTGGCTCTTCCTCACAGTCCAAATGACCACGAAGGTCAATGTTTTGAATCAGTTCAGGACATAGAGGCAGCCACGACAGTGAAACTATAGACATGAAAAAGGATTTCCTGAACTGCTTCAGAAAGTAGCACTGATGAGGCAGTAAGTGTGTTCGAAGTGGGGGGTGGGGGTTGGAAGGTGGGGGAGTGGATTTTAGGGTGATTAATGACAAAATGCTTTCTACTGTAATACATTTTTGAAAATTTAAACATTTGCCTTTTTTTAGGCACATCTTATATATTGCTAAATGCAGTAAAATGGAAAAAAGTAGTGTTCAAACAGCATCCTCTACACTAGTCACTGGATTTACTGTGACTTTTCCTATCAGTTTTCATTGGTCATAGAAATATTTACTTGAGATTCCTTCTGGATTGTTTGTTTGTTTGTTTTGTGGCACTGGGTATTGAACCCAGGGCCTCTACACTGAGCTACATTCCACTTGTATTTACAAATATTTTTTAAATTTTAAAACAGGATCTCACTACATTGCCCAAGCTAAAGCTTGACCTTCTGAGTCTCAGCCTTCTAGTCCCTGGCCTTATAGTGTATGTGTGCCCTCCTGCTATATTTTTATGCAAAAACCTTATAAAATATAGAAAAGATCTTCAGAGCCCATAAATATTTCCAGTTGTGTTCATCTCTACTTATTCTTCATGTTATAAAAATATGCACATATAACCTGAAAATATGATTATATTTTCCACGAGAAAAAGGCCTAGTTTCTTGATTTCTACAGTTAAAATTTTAAACTTGAAGTTAAGAAACCAGACTTTTTGCTGAGTAGCAAATACAAATAACTCCAAGAATGCAATGCGCAAGTAGTACAGCTTCATTAATGAGCTATAACTGTTGAAAGAATGTTCCAGAGGGAAAGATAAGCATTTGTCAGATATTCTTGAGCCTCTGTCATATCTTTAGATTAAAGATATGCTTTCAGAGAAATATAGATAGCCACCAGCCTATGCTGAAAAGTCTTAAGAGTCTTCTTTACTTGAGTGAAATGCAATGTGAAATAGCATAACTAGGCAAATCAAAAATGACCTCTTTGTTTTTGAGCAGAATTCAAGGGATGGACACTAATGTTTATGTGCTATTTGACTGAATATGAAAAAACTATGTTTATGTTTTAATGCTGATCATAATATACATATGCATCATTTTTGTTTAGCATTTTGCGCTCTCATAGTTCTTTCTCTATTTATTCCTAAATCTAAATTCAACATTTCTAAGCAGTTGGACATCACCCCACTGATCTCATGGGCAGTGTGTATAGTCCTCCCTATTTGAATATACATATATCCCCCAGAAGTTGGGGCTGTAAATCTTGGAGTTTTCCTTAGTTTAGTCAGTTCTCTTCGGATACCATTTCCCTGTAGGTGAGTTGTGTGCCCCGTGTCTCTAGGTGGATACTGACTGGGCAGGACACGAGATGATTGAGGGGCTCTCGCTTCAAACCAGAAGCAAAGCTGACCCCACCTGGACACGGAAAGGCCTGGGTCATGGATAGGGATTTGCCGAGCACTGGGCCTGGCTTTCCCTGTGCCCCCAGAGGATCTGGAGGCACAAACAGCCAGCTGGGTCAGACACCCTCCCTAGAAGCAGCCGCAGGGGACAGGCCTGGATCTGCACTGGGCAGCCTAGACTGTTATGGTTTGTGTTTGACATTTGTATGAAACATGATTCTACACAGAACTTTGTCTTAAAACATGAGCCCAACTTTTCATTATTTCAAATATTCTATTAATATCTTTCAGAATCTTCGATGGTAGAGAATACACTATGTTAATTCATCATTTTAAATAATTGTCATATGTTTTTAATCATTTAATTACCACAATTATTATACTAGTATGTTATAGTCCTAGTGTTTATTCTTACTGTAGTACAAGAGTTCAAAGTTACTATCAATGCTAATATTATTAAGCTTTTAGTGTTATGTTAAACATAGTTTATATGTATCACCCATTTCAAAATTTACATCATCATATCTTTTAAAAGTAGGCTTTGAGGCCAGCTGTGGGTGGTGCATACCTGTAATCCCAGCACTGGGGAGGCTGAGGCAGGAGGATCACTGCAAGTTTGAGGCCACCCTGAGCTATAAAGTGAGTACAAGTCCAGCTTGAAGGAGACCCTGTCTCAAAAAGACAGGGCTTTGAAATTCAAAGGGCTCCTGTAAGCTGGCCCAAAGACACATAGAAACTAAGCATAAGAATTGAATTTTAAGAGGAAAATGGTCCTTTCTCAGTTGCCTGATCATCATAAAATTGTACATATTCCACTATCTGTACTTGAAATCATTAACTTTATAAACAGTGGAAAGGAGATGTAAAAATCACAGGAAACTTACGAAGTTATAATGACCTACCTTTAGCCACTATTGACTAGCTTTGAGGGGTGAACCTGCAGAAGGAGGAGTTTGCCTTCTTCCTCAGGGGCAGAGGGACACCTTCACCCCTGCGGGTTCCAGTGACGTCCCAGGAGAGGATGTGTTCACGAGTGCAAGCAACCTGCAAATCCCAGCAGCATGGGCAGTAGGAGGATGCGGAGGGACAGGGTGGGACGCGGGTGGGCAGGTGTATCACCCTCCTTAGGAACTCTGCTCTCACAGTCATCATAACCCAGCCAGCCTCACAACTGAGCTCTGTCACCCAGCGACAATGTGCCCAGAGGGCAAAAATATCTTAAAATGCAAAGGTTTTCACTCCACTCTCTGAGAGAGCCTCTTAACCTGAACTGTTTATGAATAAAATTTAAATGTGGTTGTTTCACTGGAATATTTCAATTGATGGGGAAGGTGGGAGTGTGGGGGGGGAGAGTATCTTATTTGTACCAGGTTTTCTCACATTATTAGACAGTCATTTGTAATTTTAGTTTTGAAGTATCTTCTAATATCTCTGATTATTTCAAAAGATGGTATAAGGCTTTTAAAAACATGAAAAGTATTGCTGCATCTCTCGAGGGCTGTTGAAACACTCCGCCCTTTCTCTCTTTCCAGAATAGCACAATGCCGAATTACAAACTGATTTATTTCAATATGAGAGGCAGAGCAGAAATCATTCGTTACATATTTGCCTATCTGGACATAAAGTACGGAGATCACAGGATAGAACAAGCTGACTGGCCTGAAATCAAACCAAGTAAGTAGCTTGAATTCTAGTTCTTGAATATGTAGGGAAAATAACCTCCCAGAGCTGTTTGCTTTTCCTGAGGAAGATGAAAAAGAAAAAGAAAGGTTTTCCAGCCTTAGCTAGGTTTCCCAGTCTTAGCTTTAGATTGAGAAGTGCAGTCCAGGCAAACTAAATAAATGCTACATGGTTCAGCAGATTTTCTCTTACAGGTCAAAACACAAACCTCACAGAAAAATACTATAAGAATAAACCAGTATAGAATTTTTCAGAAGAGGTGAAATAGACGTGGGACATATTATTGTTTCTGTTTTATAGTTGGGATAAACTGCACAAGGTTTAGGTCATCTTTCCAGTTGCATGACTGTGGCAAGTAGAGTTGAATTTCAAAGCAGATCCATTTAATACCATGGCCCAAATTATATATACAGGACAGCACTGACAACATTAATACTATGTATGATAATTGGCATATTGACAATAAATTACCACCTGCTTTTTGGAAACATGAGTTCCCTTATAAATCATTGTCTCTGCAATCATTTGCTTAGCAGAGATACCTCCCCTGGAGGAAAACACGATCTAACTAACACTGACAGTAAATGCTTCTTCTGATGTCAGAGTTCACAAGTGGGTGGTGGACTCATAATATGGAACATTCATTTTTATCCACTAATTAGACCAAATGGATAGCAAGTTGCAGGGATGTCTATATCTCTATCTTGATCTCTATCTCTCTCTATCTCTATCTCTCTCTCTATCTCTATCACTAATCTCTATCTATCATCTATATCATCGATATCTATACATGTATATATTTTTTCTTTTCACTTTTTAAATCCAGCCTTTATAATTTTACCTTTTCTTGGAGTGCTTCAGACCATATTTTACATTGGTTTGTGTCTTAGTTACTTTTCTGTCATTGCTGAGATAAAATACTCAATACCCAAAATTAAGGAAGGAAAGCTGTATTTATGTCACAGTGGTTTGTAGAGGTTTCAGTCCATAATCAGCGGGCTCTAAGGCAGGGTGGCACATGGCAGAGAGGCATCCCAGAGGAGAATCAGTTCATGGCAGCAGAAAACTGCAAAAGGCCAGGGAAGGGAGAGACAAGCCTCTTTCTGCCACTTTTATCTTATCCAGACGGCTGGCATTAGGGCAGTGGACTGATCCAGCAATCACCCACACTTAATCCCAGGACTCTTCATCCCAGCATTGCACTATGAGTCAGTCACACACTCTAAATTCAGCCCCCTGAAGGAAAAAACCCTATGATCACATGAGACTGGGAGGACATATAGACACAAACCATAATGGCTTGTCATTATGTTGTTGAAAAATGGAATGTCTGCATTTTCTTAATATTTTTAGAGATTCAGAGATTCTTAGAGAAGGATCTTAAAGTTCAAAATGGTGAAGATACAGTTTTAAATGCTTGCATAAGCAGAGCTTCAACTTAAAATGGTCTTAAAGAGGTTAGCAATTTCTATGGCATGAAACCACAAGTTGGTGTTAATGACATTGCTCCATGAGGTTGTCAAGGGTTAGGCTGCTTCTTTCTTGTTGATCTGCCATCTCTCTTTGTTTTGTTTATTCAGGGCAAGACAGTGGGCTCTCCTTCTATATTCTAGTTCACAGGAAGTGTAGAAAGGGGAGGGGGCGCAAGCCTTCTCTTTTACTATCAGGACTAGAAAACTATATAACACTTCTGAGTCACACTGTTTTGGCAGAAACTTGGTCACATGGCCCTGTTACTGCAACAAAAGCTGGAAAAGGTTGACTTCATTGTGGAGAACTATTTGCTCAGATAAAGATTAAGGGTTTTATTACTTTGAACAGCTGCTTCTGTTACAAATGTTTGGTATTATCTATCTCCCATCCAATGTACCTATGCTCACCAGTATTCAAAACCCTCTAGGTCTAGGATATCCCCTTTGCTAGAACCCAGAACTAAATCCCAGGTTAACGCATTCCATCACTGAACATTTTTACTAAACAATTCTTCTTGACTAACCCTTGCAGATTGTGCACATGTATTTACATTTTTTCCTTTAACAACATTAAGTACTTGTTCATTAAAAGGCAAAGACCCAGGGGCTGGGGATTTAGCTCAGCGGCACAGGCCTGCCTGGCAAACGCAAGGTCGTGAGTTTGATTCCCAGTACCGGAAAAAAACAAAAAAAACAAACACACAAAAAAAGCAAAGACCTGTAAGGACAAAGAAACCAAGCTAACACAAAGTTCTGGAAGCTAGAAAGCAGGTCAAAGTAAGATAAGGTGATTTAGCAGGCCCATTGTGATGGTTAATTGTGTCATTTGAAGGAGAGAAGCCCAACTAAATGGGCTCAGCAATTGTACAAGCTAGGGGGTGGAAGACCCACCCTAGGACAGCTCCTTACCTGGATGGTATAAATGAGAAAGGAAGAAGGATGGATCTGCTTCTGTTTCTTTGGAGGAGCTCCAGTCTTCCCTTTCACCTTGGCCACCACCTCCTGGCTTCTAGTGCAGACACTAAGCACAGATCCTTGAGCCTTCAGGCGTGCACTGCTCAGCTTTCCACTGCAGACCCCTTGGCCTCCTGCTATGGACGTGCCTGGGACATTGCCATGAGCTCCAGGCCTTTGACTGGATCCTTCAGATCTCCTGTGTGCAGACAACCTCTGCACACTTCCACATCCAACTCTGTGGTGGCCATTGTGAGCCAATCTTGTAAATTCTTATAGACTTGTGTGTCTTTGTTATATCTGTTTCTCTGGTCATTGCTGACTGATACACTTGCCCATCACAAACATAAGCTTGGAGGAGAAAACCCAAGCTGAATCTTTCCAGAAATGCTTGAAGAGGTGCAGAAATTAGGAGAAGGGCACCTCTGAGTGCTGAGCAGAGAGGAGCTGACTGCAAGGAGACTGTGAAGGAGCAATGCAACTACCAGATCCCATCTCCTTCCTGGATGAGGATGGAGAGGATGAATCCGAAGATTCTGGGACAGCTGGCATGGTAGAGGAAAAAATGGCAGACTAAAGATGGGATTCAGTGGGCTGGGGATGCAGCTCAGTGATCAAACACTTACATGGCATATGTGAGGCTGTGGGCTCCATTCCCAGTACTGCAAAAATAAAATAAAATAAAATAGGAATGGGATTTAGTGGAAGTTAAAAATCTAAGTGGTGAGATCCATACCCCTTTCCCTTGTTCTAAACTACAATGTTGTGAATAGCCTAATAGCCCTCAGACAAGAACTGAAGGAATTTTCTCTGGGGAAACTGACCAGCCAGAGAGAAATGTCCAGTAGATGCTGAACCAGTGGGGGAGGCTGTCCCACTTCTCTTTGGTAAGGCCCTCGTGTACACTGAGCATCCAGTAAGCATTCACGGCTTTGCCTCTTAAACAAGAATGTCAAGACCAAACCAACATATGTTTGAGAAGAGCTTCCAATATGAAACAAACCTAAACAAAAAAACAGGAAAAAAAGGACTTCTGAAGAAAATAAAATGATTTAATGGAAAAAAAAATATGGAACGTATTATAAAATTCTCAGAGAGAAATGAAGGTATTCTATGCATGAAACAAGAACAAGATGGTATAAAAAGGGATGTGCACAAGCACATCTCTTAAAAATATGATGCAGACAAAATGATATGTAAAATGATGAAATAAGGAAATTCCTCAGAAAATACAAAGAAAATAGGAAAATAAAAGAAAGATAATTAAAATCAAGAATCAATCAGTTTAAGCCAGGTGTGGTGGCACATGCCTATAATCCCAGCACTTGAGGCACGAGGATTGTTGCAAGTTTGAGATCAGCCTAGGCTACAAAGTGAGCTCAAGCCCAGCCTGAACTGCATAGTGAGACCCTGTCTCAAAATGAAAAAAAAAAAAAAAAAAAAAAGAATCAATCAGTTTAGGAAATTCAGTTTCCAAATCAAATTCTGGGAATAGGAAACAAAATGAAAAAAAAAACAAATTTTAAAAGAATTTTTTTCATACAACATTGAATTCTGGGCCTAGGGATGTAGTTCAATGGTAGAGTGCTTGCCTACCATACATTAAGCTCTGGGTTTGATTGATAGCATTTACAAAAAAGGGAAACCTGTCATCTTATGGCTTTCATATATTGGTTTTAGAGGTATCATTTCAATTCATGTAGAACAGAGATTATTCCTTCTTTTAAATCTATATGTTTGAGGAAATTTAATTCCTTAAACATATCATAGGGGAAAGGATGGAGTGGTGAGTTCAATAAAAACATTCTGAAGGAAAATAGAGATCTTTGCCCAGGCGTGGTGGCACACACTTGTAATCCCAGCACTTGGGAGGTTGAGGCAGGAGGACTGCTGCAAGTTTGAGGTCAGCCTGGGTTATAAAGTGAGCTCAAGCCCAGCCTGAAGAATTGGATGCCTAGTTAGCTCATGCATCTGTACTTCTACTTAGATAAGAGCTTTTGGAACTTCCTGTTTTGATCATGATTATGAATTTCAGTCCAACCTTCTCACACTGATTCTACTTCGTGATTTAGATACTATGTCCCATGAGCTATGTGAGATCTGCAGTCAAATCCAGATTCAAGGGACAGCTCTCCTTTCTCAAGAGTTGCATTTATATCCCCTTGCTTGTTCTCCTTAGCATCTATGGAGGTGTTCTCTGAAGAAGCTCCTGGTGCCTGTGTGGTCCCTATGGAAAGCATAATGTTCCAGGCACAAGGACACCACAGAGTGGAACAGGACCATCACCCTGCTATTAGTTGGAGTTCTCTAGCAGAATAGAACCAAGAGAATGTACATATAATTATAAGAAGGGGTTTCCTAGGTTGACTTACATGATCAGAGGCTGGGCTCACAGTAGCTGTTTGTCAGCTGAAGCACCCGGGAAACCAGTAGCCATTCAATCCAAAAAGCCAGCAGCCTCAGAACAGGAGGGAATCAGGAAGAAGCCCTAGTTGCAGGCTGAAGGTCTGGACCCCCTGCAGAGCCACTGGTGGGAGTCCACCTTCAACACTAAAGAATCAGGTGTTTAATATTCTTAGGCAATGGCAGCAAAGAAAACTATACTGGCTCAAGAAGAACTGAGCTTGTGGGTCTGTGCATGCTCCTCCCTTCCTCTACTTTCCATACTGTCCAGGCCCCCAGGTTTGGGATGGTGCCACTCACATTTATGGCAGGTAGTCCCTCTTCTGCTTGCTGACCCTGTGCCAGCCATTTCTGGAAACACCCTCAAGGACACACCCAGAGCTTTGCCTCACCAAGTGACCAAGTGATGATCAGGGGTAATGATCACAACCCCTATTGCTACTCTAGACATTCTTCTGAGGCTCTTACTGGGATCACACGAGTTACTTTGGCCTCCCTACCACACTGTGGTCTGATTCAGTGTCACCAAATCCCTTGAGGCTTTCTGACAGATGTTCCTGTTAAGTGACACTTCCAACAACATTGCAACTATTATCATTTTTTTTTCTGGAAGCAAATGAAGAACTTAGTATTTGTTATCTTAAATTTCTTCTTGTTGAATGCTGATGATGTTTCATCTGTAAGTAGTTATCCCAGGGTTGGAGCAAACATTTTCCCTGGCTGGGAGCACACCGTCTCATAAGAAAATACATTCCATTCTCAATAGTTCTAATATTAACAAGTTGAGTCTTCACTCTGAGTTAAAATCTGCCTTTCTTCCCCTACTAGTTTTTGTTTCCAGTTCTGCATTTTAGAGCTAGTAAGAATAAGTGAAATTTTCCTTCCACTTAGAGGCTCTGCCATATTTGAAGATGGATATCAGCTTTAACTTAGTTTGTAATATCATCTTGTTTATATACTTTGCTTCAAATAAGGCATCCCTATTTCTGTCAGCTTTATTGGAACTCTGCTTTACTCCCTACAGTGTCTTGGCCATCTACAGTTGTAAGCATACTCACTAGATAAGTAATCAAAGATGTTTTTAGTCATGTATGGTGGCATGCCTGTGACCCTAGCTACTTGGGAGGCTGAGGCAAGAGGACTGAAAGTTCAAGGCTAGTCTAGACAATTTCATGACTTAGTGAGACCTTATCTCAAAATATAACATAAAAAGGGCTGTGATTGTAGCTCAGTGGTAATATTAGCAGAGCGTGTATAAAGCCTTTGGTTCAATCCCCAGTAATGCCAAACAGTTGATTTTAATTCCTGACATGAATTATCATTCATCTTATATTTATTCAGTATGCAAGTGAAACACTTAAGTGCCACACACAAAATTGATCCCAGCACTTATGTGAGGGTCCTGAATGGTCCTTTATTCTTTTCCATCTCTCCTAAATAATTTCTGTTTGGGTAAATTGTGGTGAATACACACAGCAGAGTTACAAAGTCATTAAAATGATGGTGTTTCATTGATTTCAAAAGATTTTTAAAAGATACTGTTAAGTGGAAAACATAGTTTACAAAATATTATATACCTTATGATTTAGTTTTTTAATATATATGGAAAAAGTCTATTAAGTGGTTATAACATAGTGGTAGAATTATTTTCAATTTATACTTTTTCTATAATAAATGTAGATTGTTTTGTGACAAAAATAGGTTTAGATAAAATAAAGTAGGATTTGCTGAGAACCTATGAATATGATATATATTATGAGTCTATCATATAGGAAAATTTTGCTATCTTGTTGTATATTTCAAATAGTCCATCAAACAAGATTTTGGCTAAATTTTATTTTATCATAATTCATATGTAAATCAAAGACAGAATAATTTATGTATTATACTTTTGAGGCCACAAAATTAATGAGGATTTAAAATATAGGGT
>NW_004955405.1:4975335-4977020 GCF_000276665.1 Chinchilla lanigera | reverse complement strand
TTAACTCTTTTTGCACACAGTAGCACAAATAAGAATGGAATTAAATGGTAGAGCAGTGTCTTTATCAGATTTCCTGTCCAGGAGACACAATAGCTGATACCAACAATAAAAGAAAAAAAGTTCAATTGAGCTCACAGTTTCAGGAGAGTCAGTCCTGCTGGCAGGCTCCAACAGAAGCAGCATGGTGGGTAGAAGGACGTGGCGGAGCAAAACTGCACAGCTGTTGGTGGCCAGGAAGCAGGTCAGGGGAGCAGTGCCAGAGAGGAACGAGAGGGGATCAGATACAGTGACTCTCCCAGACACAAATTTGGCACATTGGGATTAATGGTCTCGGGCAGCACCAATGTACCACCTGTCTCACTGTAACTTGCTGCATGTCCCTACAACAACTAGACAACTGCATTTTACAGTGCAATCTGCTCATCTTGCTCCATACCTTTTTGCCTCTTATCTCTGAGCTCTTTATGGAATTTAGTTGAGAAATTGGACAGGTATTTCTCACCCCAACATTTTGCTAGTACAAGTATTATAAGTTGTCAGAGAAAGTTAACCAGCCAGAAATACATGTGACATATGAAGTTTAAATTTTCTTAGACAATTAAAGTCATGTAATTGAGATTTCCAGGAAGGTGGTAGAATGGTGACCAGCAGAGAAACAGCTTCTCTGACACTTGGAATCCAGATGCTGGAATATAGCAATGTAAGCAAGAGAATGAGAAGGGAAGGGGTTTCTGTGACCCAGGAAGGAGCTGAAGCAAGAATTAGAGCCCCTGGGGAGAGGGAAGAGAGGTATCACAAACAGGAGTAGGGCAGTGGCAAGCAGCACTGTGAACCTCAAGCCGCTGTGTGGGAGGGGTGGCTCGAACCTGTGGAGGTATATTGACTATTGGCAACCCCAAAGGTCTCCACAGTAAAGGGCACGAGTGAAACAGAAGTGGATACTGTGGGCTGCAGTGGCTGGTGAGTCATTGAGTTCAGACACCCCCCAGCAGAGAGTGATTAGCCAGTAGCCAGGTTAGAAAAGGGTCACCTAAAGTCAGAGCTCAGAACAGCTGCAGGTTGGCTCCATCTAGTGGCTCCAAGTGTCAAGGTGATGTGCAGCTGAGTCCAAGCTGGCAGGAGGTCAGGCAGTCAAGGTGGAGTTGACAGGAGTCACTTGGAGTGTTGCAGGCTGAAAAATTAGGGTTCCAGCCTCACAGCCAGAAACCAGAAGCAGCCTGAACTTCAGTGGAACTAAAGGCCCAGGTTTCCTGGGGTTATCCACCACAGTGCCATAATTCCAGAGCTGGCTTCCTGGGATCAGTAGACACAGATCTGGCCCTTCTGTCAACCAGTGACAGCAGAGACACACCCTCAGGTAGACATTTTTACCCCTACATTTCTTCCTTTCTTTGTTTCTTTGACTTTTTTCATTTTAATTTTCAGTTTTTGTCTTGTTTTTTTTTTTTAATGTATGTGCAAACATTGTCTCGGGTTTGTTTTGTTCTGTTCATACGGCTAAAGGTGGCAAATTAATAGTCACCACAGGCTATCATTTTCTAGGACGTGTTTGATGCTGTTGTTTTTCCTGATTGTACTGCTTTAGCCAAGGTGACATAATTTTTCTAATTAGGTGTTTTTTCTTGTATGCCAAGATTGATACTGCCTGACAATCACAAACAATACTATAGGCCAGTGCCAAAGAT
>NW_004955405.1:4952634-4974415 GCF_000276665.1 Chinchilla lanigera | reverse complement strand
AATGGCAGAAAATTTCACAAGCAAAGAAAAAGAATTTGACATGTAGTAAGTGAGGCATATAGAACTCTAATTAGCCATGATCAAAGAAAATGTACCCCAGGGTATATACTAGGCAGGATTCCAGAAATTCAACCCAAGAATAGAATATTAAAAGCTGTTAGAGAAAAGAAACAAATCACTTATGAATAAAGGCCCATCAGAATTATATCAGACATCTCAACATGAACACTTAAGTCAAGGAGAGCTTGGAGTGAAGTATTTTAAGCCCTAAAAGAAAACAACCTCCAACCCAGATTGATGTACCCCACAAAATTATCTTCCAAAATTGATGGAGAACTAAGATACTTTCAGAACAAAGAACACCTGAAGAACTCCATTACCACAAAACCAGCACTCCAAAGTGTTCTAAGGATGTTATAGAAAGTGATGACAAAGACTATAAGTCTATAAAAACTAACAGAATGAATCTACCAGTCAAGGCAAGTAATTAAAATCACATACTCAGTGATGTCCTTCCTGCTGGTCATGCTGACAAGAAAGAAAGAAAGGGACTTTGTCTGCGCTGAGTGCCCTCTAAGGGATCTCAAGCGAGCATTTGGCTTCTGGATTGCACTTTTAGTGCCTTCCCCGTCATATTAATGAGAAATAATAAACTTAGTTCTCATTTGTACTTGATGCCCTTTCTCTCACCCTATGGGTCATTGTCTTTTTCTCTCTCTTTCCTACTTTTCGCACATACTTTTTTTAAAGTAAAACTCTACTTTTGTGTTCTTTTAAAGCTCCTTTCTTTCTCAATCCACAGAATCAGCATTTTTCACTCCCAGCTCTCTTAACCCACTCATAGTTACTCAAATGGGCCTAAATACCAGACTCTGACTTTTGGGACAAAGTCGAGTATGTTAAAAATGCAAATACCTAGCACATGAGGCACCTACATGTAATTCCAGTAGCTTAGGATCCTGTCTCAAAAAGTAAAAAAGGGCTGAGGATATATCTCAGTGCAAAGACTCTGGGTTCAATTGTCTGTACTGAAAAACAAAACAAAACAAAACAAAAAAACTTGAGTTATACTAACATATGCTATATTTCAAGTGAAATTTTCTTTAGGGTTAGGAGCAATGGAAATTATTTTTAACTATGGAAATCTGTCCTTGAAGTGAAAGTGAAATTTGAATTCAGCCTTAAAGGATGCCTCAGACTTCAAGAGGAGACATGGGCCTGTGTACACCCTGTTTCCCTGAAAATAAGACCTAACTGGAAAATAATCAGCCTTGAAAACTAAGGGTGAGAAGCACCAGCCCCAGTCACCTTGCTTTACATGCCATCACAGAACAGCCAGCCAGGAAGAGAACAGTGAGGTATAATCTTCTGCATGACACTGGCCACCACCGTGGTGATGACCAGCAATTATTTTCCCAATAGGTGTTATTTTCAGGCAAACATGGTGTTTTTCAAACTTTAGTGCATCAGGATCACCTGGAGGCTCATCAAACACATTTTACGCAGCCATGACTCCAGAGACTGATGCAGGAGACCTAGGAAGTGCCCAAGAATTGGCATTCTTAATGATTTCCTAGATGATGCTGATGCAGCAGTTTACGGACCTCACTTTGATAGTTACTGGGAGAACACTCCAGGCAGACAGATAAACGCAGGAGAAAAGGAAATCAACTTTGAATATGCAGGGCAGAGGAACAGAAAGAGAAACTCTTAGAGAAATATGTTGGGTCTGGTTCAAAAGGTTTAGAGTATGGATATCATTCCTTAAACAACTGTAAGTCTTTTCCATTTTCTTTTTTTTTTCATCTAGAAAAGCTGCATAACTACAGGTGGGAGTTTGGCAGGACTTCCTGACCATACTTTATACTTGAATGGCCTGACTGCAGTAAAGCATATAGGACGCCATTGAAATAGTCCAGAGAGGGGCTGGGGATTTAGCTCAGCGGCAAAAGCGCCTGCCTGGCAAGCGCAAGGTCGTGAGTTCGGTTCCCGGTACCGGAGAAAAACCAAAAAAAAAAAAAAAAATAGTCCAGAGGAATCAGAAAATGGGATGAGCAAAGTATAAGAAAGTTTGTGAACATGGAAACAGTGTAGGGATGGAAAGACAGGCATTGGCACCAGAGACAAAGGGTGGGGGAGATGGTTTTCTTTTCTTTTCTTTTCTTTTTTTCTTTTCTTTTCTTTTCTTACTTTTCTTTTCCTTTCTTTACTTTTCTTTTCTTTTCTTTTAGTACTGGGGGTACAATAGAGGGACTTTGCACTGAGTTATACCCCCAACCTTTTTTCATTGTTTGTTTTGAGACAGGCTCTCATTTCTAAATTTCCCAGGCTGAGCTTAAACTGATAATCTTCTTGCCCCAGCCTTCCATCGTTCAGGGATTCCAGGTGTGTGTCACCAGGCCTGGGGCAATTTTCATTCTTGTGGCACCATGTATTACTACTTCTTCTTCTCTTTCTCCTGTTTTTTTTTTTTTTTCCAACTTACTTCAATTGGAAATATGCTCAGACAAGAAATATCCTTCTCTGTCTTCTCCAGTCAGCCATATGTGTCTTTTATTCAGGGCTACAGCCACTTTTGGGGCTGACTCACAGCTGAAGCCCGGTAAGTATTTGTTGAATGAAAAGGAAGAGGTAGAGTGTTGAGGTAGGGTGTGGTAACTCCATTTGGGGATTTGTTGAAGAGTTAGGAATCCAAAGACTATTCAGAGTCATGTGCAAAGGGAGGCTGAGAACATGGGCCTACAGTTTAGCTAAAACTACCCAAAGAGGAGTCATCTGTGTAACTGTGATAATCGAAGCCTTAAGAGTGGGAGTTTGAGTAGGACTGAGAACTTACAGAATTCTGAGGGATTTTTCAAGGCTAGAGAGAAGAATCAACCTTTGAATACTTCACACAAAAAATAGTGCACAGATAAACTCTAAGTGACTGAAGCATTTTCTTTCATTTTTAACAACTTTATTGGGGTATAATTGACTGTCTTGGTTACTTTTCTCTCGTTGCTGAGACAAAATACTTGATGCCCAAATTTAAGGAAGGGTTTATTTAGTTCACAGTTTGTGGAGGTTTCAGTCCATGCTTGGCTGGCTCCAAGGTAGGGTGGCAAAAGACAACGTTTATTTGCGCTTAAATTTCTTCGAGGATATAAATCTAGTAAAAATTCTGTAGGCTTCCTGTCTATTTTACTTTTGGGAACACCATGGTTAATCAGCCAACACCACAGGTCTGCAAGTGTCAGATTATTCTGGTCAGTGTTCTGCGTCTGCTTCCATTATGATAAGTTCAAGGACCTTGCCTTTGGCAGTTGAGTGCTGCCACCCGACCTCTGCCACTCTGGGATCCAGTAAAACCCATTGCCCTTAAATATCCTAATTGAGTAACCACAGTCCCCACCATAAGGTCTGGCGTACAGAGAAGAGCAATGGCAGGGATGCTGCTGCTGCCCTCACAAATCTGTTTCTCAAGGTGTTGGTGAATGGTATGTCTTCTGGATCATCCCAGTTTGGAGGATTAGGTTAGGCCTGGCATACCTACTTCAGCATTCCCATTCCCCTGAGCCTCTGAATCCCTTCATCAATAGTAAGCCATGGAATATCAGGCATCTCTAACTCATTCACAGTAGGCTGTCTTTTGATGTACAGCTTTACTGGAACTTCCTCTCTGGCCAAACTGACAACATTTTAAATCATCCTACTAGGCTCCTTGCTCTTGATTCTCAACATAAATCTGGCTAAAAGCCCAACAGTAGCCATGCCACAGCCTCAACACTCAACTGCCTTGAAATGTCCTCTGCCGGATTAATCAGTCCACCATCCTTAATTTTAGTCTCAGGCAAAGACTCTGGACATGAGCAAAATCCAGACAAACTTTCTGACAAGCCATAACACACATCATCTGGAGTCCAGCATCCAATGCAGTCCTCTTCCCAGCAGAAACCTCCTGAGCCTGGTCTTTACCAGCAGGATTTCTATCAGCTTCTGGTCTTCTGAGCTCTCATCAGAATCTTCCATACAGAACAGCCGAAGGTGTTCTAGTGCTTCTCTTTCAAACAAAATCTCCAAACCTTTCCAAACACTTCCCAAAAGCCATTTCCAAAGGCTCTTGAACCACATGGTTAGGTACAGTCACAGCAATGACCCCACTCCTTTGGTACCAGGAGTGGCTCTAGAGAAACAGAATGACAATGATGACATTTTTTCATGGCTTTAGGGATTCCTGGAATTGGCTCTGCAATTTGAGGAGACCAAAAGACACCATGGTCTCTCTTTCCACTTCTGTGGAGTATACTACTAATCCTTGGCATAAATTGTTTAGCCTAATATGCCATATAGATCCATTTAATTATCTTAATTCACCACTTGTGAGATGTCAGGAATTTAGCAACCCTGTGCATGAAAATTTTGAATCTCTTTCTTTTTTTTTTTTTCCCGGTACCAGGAATCGAACTCACAACCTTGTGCTTGCCAGGCAGGTGCTTATGCTGCTGAGCTAGATCCTCAGCCCAAAAACTTTGAATCTCTTTGGCAGAGTAGGAAATATAATGATGGTGACTGGTTGGTCTTAGCATCCCTGGACAAACTACTGAACGAAAACAATGAGCTCAAAACAACCATCAGAAATTTAAAGTCTTCTGGCTGTGAGAATAAATTGATAAAGGAAAATAAGGAGCTCAAAGTTTCAAATTCCCTGCTCCAGACAGAGATAGGAAATTCAAAAGTTTCTAAGTGTGTCCTGAAAAACTGACACACAGTTTACCCATTGCCCATTTGAGTTTCAATACATTTAACAGTTGTACAAAAAAGAAATCCATTTGAGAATATTTCCATACTGAATCATTTTAAATTAACAGCAGTGAGAAAATGTTTGGAAAGACCAATGATTTATTATTGAAACAATGATTAACAAATGGCAGGAAAGAAAAGAATCTTTTATTACTTTAAATTTTTAGCCTCCAGGCAGAAAATAAATGTTCTTGACAAAAACTAACTGGAAAAATAAAAATTATTTTTACAAACTAAATTATAATCTACATACAAGTTACTTATGATAGCATTGCTTATATTAGCAAAAAATTGGAAACAGTTCTGCAAGCTTGAGACTAGATAAATAAATTGTGATAAAACTACCTTAACAAAGAACCATGTGGCTGAACGGAGATGCTCTTTAGGTACTTGTAAGAAAAGATCTCTAGGATATATGAGGTACAGGGACACATCTAGTGCAGTATATAATCTTTTGTTTGTGTTTTCATAAAGAAACAATAAAAGAATGCACAAGAAAATATCGAGTGATTAGTTGATAAGATAGTAGGTAAAGGAGTAAATAAGGTGTTGGGGATAGGGGTGGAAAGGTAGATTTTAACTTTACAACCCCGTGAGTGTCTTGCCTATTTAATGTAGGGAGTTAAATGGAACCTTTCATTAAGTATGAGTGGCCTCTCTTTGTTCCACAGATTTGGCTGGGAAGACAGCAATAGAACAATGTCAAGTTGATGCCATTGTGGACACACTGAATGATTTCATGTCAAGTTTTCCCTGGACAGAGAAAAATCAAGAAGTAAAAGTAATGTGACCAATATGTTATCACTACTATTAATCACATACCACTTGGCAGAAATTGTTAGGTGCTTTGTAAAATACTTTTTAATGTAGATAACATGTGTGTGTGGTGTTAGACCATCAAATTATTTTAAAAGTTCAAAGCTAATTACAACTCTCTGCCCTCCTTCTACACATGGACTTTCCCTCCCCAGATGTGGCCCTCTTTTTAACTCTATTCAGCTATTTCCTTAGGAGTTACACATGTCCATATTTCTACAGCATCTTTCTTTGGTCCATCAATCCTGTACAGTTTCTATGGATTTCTTATGTCAACAATTAAGAATTTATCTCTTAGTCATCCTCTCTGCTTCCCTTTTTCTGAAGATCCCAATGTAATGATTAAAAATTTTTTCACTGAGTCATCACTCCAGGATTAGTGTTAGTTTGCCTATTCCAACAATACACAGAACTGTGCAATGTAGTGTACTTTCATATTTCCTTTCTCATTTTTCCTTGTCAGGGTGAGTAACTGCCTCTTTTTTGTTTAATAATTTTCATTTTTATTTTGGATCTTCTCAGACCGTCCAATAACCTACCAATAGTAGTTTCCACAAGGTCGCTGACCTCAGGTCACCTGCTGTTCCCAGAATTTCCTTGGAGCCAGCCAGCCTGGAGACCTGTGGCCTCCCTGTGACACTCGCTAGGTTTTCTGCCCCGCTGTCATCACTGGCCCTTATGAATACCACTCTCTGGAACTTCATAACTGGCTGTACTGCTCTTTCTTCCTCCCTCTCCTGTCTGTAGGGCACACTTACTACTCCAAAAGTGACCACCGAAGTTTGATGCCAGGAGGTGGTGCCAGGAGGTGTGACTGTAACCGTGTGTCCTGGGAGTCCCACGACACCACTGCTTGCCGGATGCTTCACGCACGGTTGGGTTGTCATTCTGGTGGCCTTGTCACCTGCTGGGTGTTTCTTTGGTCCTTCTCTGGGTTCATCTTCCTGTTTTCTCCTTGTTTTTTGGGGAACAATTCTCCAATAGCTTATTGGTCATAAGAAAAAAAATGGGGCCTCCTTTGTCTTCAGGTGTTGTATTTGATATCATACTTCTTTCACAGTTTGGCTGAGCGTAGAACTTTATGTTGAAAGTGATTTTTCATTAGCATTTGGCAGACATTATCTATAGTCTTTTTGTTGTTGAGGAATCTGAATTCAGTCTAATTACTGACCTTTTGTATGGAACCTCCTTCCCCCTCGGAAAGACTGTGGAACACTTGCCTCGGGAATTCCACAATTTTACGCTGATGAGTCTTTGGTATAACCTGTATTCAGCCATTATGCTGTTTCCTTGTTGAACCTGCCCAGTCTGGGATTTGTGTCCTGGAAATTTCCTTCAATTATTTCACTGATGACCCCTTCTTTTGTGGTTGCTGTTGTTCCATTACCCTAGAGTTCTTGTTATTCCGATGTTGAATCTTTTCTCTCCCATTTTTTTTTTTTTTTTGTTGTTGTTCTGCATTACTTTCAGGAAGAATTCCTCAATTTTCCCCTGAATTCTAAATTTCTCATACTGTTTTAAAATTTACTAAGATTCTTCCTGTGGTATTTTGTTGTTTGAAAATTTTTTATGTATTGAATGAATATGATATTGTATCATCTTCCCACCCACTGTGGGAATGTTGCTTGTACAAAGTTGCTTTCTGTCCCTTTTTGTTTTTGTCTGTTCCCTCAGGAGTCAGACCGTTCTTTATAATCCACGATAAACAGTAGTGGATTCAAAGGTTTACACAAAGCTCTCAGCATGTGGATGGGAGTTGTTGGTCTTGAGTATCACTAGGCTATTTTGGGGGGTACTTCCCAATATCATCGTCTTCAGGTAGCCCTTCATGTTCTGGAAAGAGCTCCTGGCAAGGATTTATGATTCCTGCCCAGAGATAAAGGCCTAGCTGCCATGTTCTGGAGATACAAAGTAAGAGGGCTGGGAGCCTCATTTAGGGTTCAGGGCACATGTGTTCATTTGAGCCTCTTATTTTTAATATGTTATGTGTGACATTCATCCTCTATCCTAAACCTCTCTTTACTCATGCAAAGATGGGGGAATAGCAGTTCTGTAGCAAACCGCACTGGAGGAAAATGCATGCTACAATTACTTCTTGGACAGTTTTCCACCTGGTTTCCCCTCCCACCTCCTTTGCCCAGCCCTAGATGCATTCTGCCATCTGCTGAGCCATTGGCGCCCTGGGTGGTGTAGGTAGGGCTGGTTCCCACTTGTCCTTTGCAGGTGCTACCGCTTATCTTTACAGCTTCAACTTAAGTTTGTTCTTGTCTCCTGTCTTCTTTTCCACCTCTGCATGGGTGCTGTCATTTTAAAAATATGCATTGTCATCTGACCGGGTCTGAGGAGTTCCCCCCTAAGAGGAGGTGGAGGACAGAGACCTCAGCTCAGCCCCACCCATGGAGACAACCTTTGGCGTGTCGCAGAAAAGCTTGTCAGGACAAATAAGTGTAGAGGATGGTTAGGCAGAAAGAAGTGCATGGTCAGAAGGGGCTGGGGGTGCTCCTCAGGTGAGCCTCACTATGGTCTGGGGCTGGGGGTATTTGGGTGTTCTTGTGGTTGTGACCTATGGAATTTGTGAATCTATAGAAAGCACTAGAAATCCATACAGACTCAATTCATAGGTAAAAGGCAATGGCCCATTTTACTGTATCTTTAAGATTCTGGAATTTTTCATGTCCTAGAAGAGAAAAAAAAGGTACTATAACTCTCAGTAACTTTGTGCCCTCAATACAGACCTTTCCTAATAGTACATGTTGTGACTTTTCTTGTCTTCTTTCTACTTATCTTTAGTTCTTCCATTGCAGCACAGTGGATTTAGGTTGAAAGCAAAACTGTGTGTGTTGAATCTGCCATGTCTGTCCAGAGTGTTAAATGCACCTCCTCCATTAATCTTCATCGCAGCCCGCTAGTGGTTCCATGCAGGATTCTCTTCAAGATTTGAATTTTAAAATGCATTTGTATGTTTGTCTCCCACAGCTCCAGTAGGAAGTGTCCCAGGGGCAGAATCCTGTCTGTATTTTTCCACCAATGCCCCCCCCCCCGCATCTACCATGGTAACTTTTTCATTGCAGCCATTAAATACTCAGGGAAGGGGTAATCACACACGGCATCTACCGGACGCATGCCCTGGCTGGGCCCGGCTCTCGCTTCTTTTCGTCACTATGTGCTTTCCAGCAGAAGGAATAAAAAGAGAGTGGCTAGTGAGGTGCTCAAGTCTCACAAGTGACCTGAGTCCAGATGGCCTTGCCTGAGCCCATGGCCTCTGCCTATGAACGAACCTGTTTAAACAAGTGAATAATCCTCAGAGCACCCCTTTGGGGTGAAGTTGTTACTGTTCCCTTTTTCCATACGAGGACGCTGAGATGCAGCACTGTAAATCCCTTGGCAGGGCTGTTTCACAAGTAAGTGGTACACAAGGAATACAAGCCCGTCCCTCGGACTCCTGCTCTAACGCTCAGGGTCGACAGCTGCTCAAAACAGCTGTGCATAAACATTTATTACAACTTACAGCTAAGGACTGTACCCAAGAGTCACAGCCCAGAAAACAGATGGCCGTCTTAGCAATTTATGCAGCACATTTTTACTACGCTCTCTATTTACTTAGTTAGGACCTTCTGATTTAAATATAGATATTTGGACATAAAAGCATTTACATTTACCAACTCTGAAATAAATGTAAGGCATGTGGAACACACACACACATGCACAATCGAGGAAAGGTAAATAAAAGCTAAGCTTTGATAACAGAAATGTAATACAACTGCTTGTCATAAACACTTTTCCGCTTTGGGGTCAGACTGCCAGGCTTGAGTTCTGGTTTCCATATTAGCTGCCACTTAACTCCTTGCTTATAGTTCAAATTCTTTATAAAGTTGAGGCTATAAAAATCTCTTTTTTGAAGTGTATTAGTAGATAGTGCATATACTTATGGCTAAGTGGAAAGTATCATCACATAGCTCAGTGTGCACTTTTCCTTCTGTTTCTCAGAAATAGCATCTCCATTTCATATATCCTTGTAAACACAGACGCAAACAGACCCAGACCCCAAGTTAGGAATAAAGTGTCTAAAGCTTTTCCTTGCATGTGCCAAAGACCCCACGCATGGGCAGCCTGTCAGGTGATCAGTTTGTTTCACTCTATTCCTTTACTTTTGCCCTTCTGGGGCTGAGGCTCCATACCTGAAGGCACCCTCCAGGGGAAATATTTACAGTAGCTATCACTCTACCTTTGTAGTAGAGAAACAGTGCCCTTATATACATAGCACCTACCTCAAAAACCAGTTTCACAGAACACAGCCGTCCGAGTTCATGAATAAATCATGGGATGGAAGAGCATGTCTCCGTAACACTGCCGTTACTCCAGACTATGGGATTAACCCACAGGACCTGACTAGTGCACAGTGAAAAAGGACACCACTGTTCCCCCTTCTCTGTAGTGGATCAGTTGCTGCCCCCTTGTGGTCACAGAAGATAATGATGCAGTGACATAGTGAACCTACACACACGTAATTGTATATTGATGGGCCGTGACAATATTCTTGTTATCCTATGTGCTTTTAAAAATTTCATTAAATGTACACAAAACTGACAAATGTTCCAGGACTTGTTGCAAAGAGTTCCATTTCATTTCTTTAAAAAATGAAGGGCAAAATATATCTCTGGACATTGGTCACCAGGCCAGTCCTTGAACTTATGAAAGTTGGTTACTATGGTCATTCAGTGTGTTTGCATTTCCGTTTCCTGTCTGAGGAGGAGATGGGATGGCAGATGAGCAGGAATGAGGAAATGCCCTGCTATGCACCCACCACTAAATGGTTAATGACATTGATTTAAAAATAATGCTTTGGAGAAATACACAAATCTCCCTGTATCTGCTAAAAGTCATTGTTAGCGTATTCTAGTAGTGGCCTCTCAGGGTGAACAACCTGCTTCTCAGTTTTCTGAAAGAGGAGACAAGAAATGTCTGAGCCCACCAAGTATGAGAGTACCTGCCCAGGATTTATCAGCAAGTACATTTTTCAAATATACATGTGGAAGGAGACAGAAGTTGCCAGGCTGGATCCTGGGGACAGCGGGGCAGCGTGTGTTCTGCTCCCCTGTTGCTAGCTGTCTTAGGAGAGCCAGCGCCAGCACCTTTCCCACTGAGCGGGCTGTGGGAAATGCTGTGGGCTCTGGGCTGTCACCCCGATCTCACAATCTCTGTGTGGGCAGCAGCAGGACTCACTCTCATATTTTTCTTAAATTTGGGCCATAGAGTACATTATGTAAGAAGAGGCAAAGAACAGGGAAAAGAGCAGAAGTCAAAATGATGACATGCTTTTCAGGATTGAGTTTTCACATTCCCAGGTGGGCAATGTATGTAATTTTAAAGAGAATAAGAAAAAAAAAAAAAACATAAACAGAAAGAAAACAAAGCAAAAACAATAAAAATGATATTTTTATTGTTTCAAAACAAAATGATAGGACCTGTAGTGGATCAGTTGCTGATGATAGTGTTTTAAAATGATAGCGTTTTCAAATGATAGTGTTTGAAATGATAGTTTTCAAATGATAGTGTTTCAAAACAAAATGATAGGAATTAACAGTGATTGTTATAGAAGATATTGCTATCTTCGGCAAAGTTGCTAAGATTATCAGATGTAAGAATGCAAGATTGATCATACCATTAAAGAGAATAAAAGATAATAAAAAAAACATTAGAAATGATGAGTTTAGGCAATGTATGTAAATACGGAAATAATGTTTCACAAAGTGTACAAATGTAAGGCTTTGTATTCTAATAACCTATATTAATCTTGCTAAATCATACTCAAAATATGAAATAAATCAGCAAGCTGGCGAGACAGTTGTCTACTACTTAACTTGCATTCATAAAGGTTGGTTGCTTCTGAATACTAATAAATGATACATATGTGCAGTATTGCAACCTTTTGAGTTTGGCTTTTATTTGATAGCCAGATGTTTTCAAAAGTCAGACTGAATTCTGGGCTTTTGCGCTGAGCTACATCTCAAGATCTTTTTACCTTTTTATTTTGAGACAGGTCCCACTAAGCTGCTAAATTATCCAGGCTAGGCTAGAACTTGTGATACTCCTTTCTCATCCTCTCAGAGTGCTGCGATTACAGGTGTGCACCATCACCCATAGCCAGCCAAAATTTTTGTACAAAAGAACAAATAATTAGATAGATACATAGATAGACAGATGATGGATAGATGATAGATAGATAGATAGATAGATAGATAGATAGATAGATAGAAGCCTTCAGAAACTTGAGTAAAAACCTAAAGACAATTTGTAAACAATGGATACACCTTTCTTTTTGTCTCTTTGAGGCGGAGTCTTGCTATGCAGTTCAGGCTGTCCTTGAGCTCACTTTGTAGCCCAGGCTGGTCTCGAATTTGCAGTGATCCTCCTGCCTGAGCCTCCAGAGTGCTGGGATTACAGGTGTGCACCATCACGCCCGGCTGATACACCTGTTTTATACATAAATATTTTATATATGTTTTCCCTTCGAAGGCTATTGGGTTTATTATGTAAATATTAGCTTAATAATATATCAAAAAGGGCTCTCTGGATGATGTGTTTTATAGGTGATATTCAAGGTAGATATTCCAGCAGATAAATCTCAGACTTAAGTACCATGGTGCCAAAGAGAAAAAATTCATATAGGCCCAAGAGAAAAATGATTCATTACAGCTTATATCCATCAAGTGCAATGGCAAGACTGTCTCTTGGATTTTGGCCCTTAACCTTTCCTTCAGTTATAGTAAAGTTTAAGGGAGTTAAGTTAAGAAACAAATTCTAGAAACAAAAAAAACTATACAATAATTTTTATTAAAAAAATTGGAATAAGAATCATAAATCTAGCAGGTGAACTATTTCTTTTTGGTTGTTTGAAACACGGTCCTGCTATGTAGTTGAGCCTGGCCTTGAACTCAATATGTAGCCCAGGCTGGCCTTGAACCCGCAGCTGAGGCTCCTGCCTCAGCCTCCCAAGTGCTGGGATTATAGGCACGCACCACCGTGTTGAACTATTTAGTCACTATATGCAAAGAAACTATAGAAGTGCTGACAGGGTATTTCTTCTCAAACTCTGAGTAACGGAGAAAGGAATAAGATGTACAGAGAACCAGACTGAATCTCCACGCTGTCATAAAACAAAGACATAAAAGAGAACAGGGAGCTACTTCCACTGCATTCTGAACTCATGTGGGAGAAGAAAGGTGGGAAATCTACTTGCTCTTGGAATCATAGCATTTCCTTTCCCTTTATTTGTAAACTGACATTTTCTCTCTCTTGTAGAGTCACGTGTTTAATGAGCTGCTTACACGTGAGGCACCTCACCTTCTGCAAGATTTGGAAACATATTTAGGGGACAAAGAGTGGTTGATTGGTAACTCTGTGAGTATGATTTATAATTTAAAAATATCAGTGAATGTATTAAAATAAAAGGGGAACCCAAAAGTTCATCTGAGAAAACGTTATTCATGGAAAAGGACTAGGTCACATGGCAAAGGTGAAAGCTAAAATCCTTTACATTAAAATTTTTGGAATCTGAATTATTTTGTGTAACTATATAAAATGACAAGTTTCAACAAGTTATCCTAAAACCATCATCAAAGTGAACAAATAGGGGCTGGGGATTTAGCTCAGCGACAAAAGCGCCTGCCTGGCAAGCGCAAGGTCGTGAGTTAGGTTCCCGGTACCGGAGAAAAACCAAAAAAAAAAAAAAAAGAAAAAAAGAAAAAAGTGAACAAATAAGTTTATGTTGAGTACATGCATAAACTGTGGAAAAATGTGTATTATACTCTATTAGTGAAAAATTATTTCAAGAAATATAATTTTATAAAATAGTAATTTGATTCTACATCTAAAGAAAGTTACTCTCTCAGAAAAAAAAAAAATCATAAGCCATATTCAGTAATGTCTTTGGTGGTACTAGACCCTGGTGGTAGTGGGTATTGTTTTTCTGATAAGATTGTATCTGTATTGTGGGTGCAGAAATAAGAACGCATGTTGCTGTTACTGAGAACTGGGACATTCGGTGTGGAAGAAGGGGGAGAGACATGTCAGTCAGGGAGATGAACTAACATCTTAGTTCTATATTTGAACAATAGGTAACAACATAAGCTCAAGATGCTCTTAGAATTAAAAAAAAGATTCCTGAGGGAATAACTAACAAACCTGCCCATCCTGAGCACCTCTCATGCCAGGGTCTGTTTTCTAAATACTAAAAGGAACCGGAGCTTCTTAGATAAATGGCTTGTTTTTAATTTTGGACAGAAGGTATAAAAAATGAGCTGGGAATACCTTATCATATTAGAAGCAAAGAATTTATTTACCAAAGACAACTGGACCTCTGGCAAAAGGAGTCGGGAGTGAACCTGAAGGCTTTTTGTTGGCCAAAGGTGGGAAACTTCCAGCTTCCACAACGCTAGTAGCAATGAACAAACCAAGCTGAATAAAAATGGAACTTCATGCAAACCACCTCAACCACGTATGCTCCCACACAAAATCGTAAATCAGACCTCCATGGCTTAATTTTAGAAGCAGTTGCACAGCTATTATTCTGAAAATTATTATACACAATAAAAAATGCAGAGAGTCTTTTAAGAGGCATTTATTCTGTCTTTCCTACGTGAATGTACACAGGGTAACAAAAGTCATGGGACAAAGTTTCTCTTGATGAAAGCATTTCCGCTAATAAATAAAAGGGAGAAAGGGCTGGAATGAACCATGGGCACTTTCTGGCCCCTGAAGAACTGATGAACCCGTCCTCAGCTTCTCCTACAACGGTCCTCTCCCACCGTACTTACTGAATATTTCACAGGATTTGAACTTTATAACTCAGTCCTTTCTACAGTTTCCCGATGCCTCTCGAGGTGCTTTCCCCTTCCCTGTGTCCTCCAGATGCAAGGACGAGTGCTCCTCACGCGCGCCTCACATGCTCACCTACGAGCCTGACGCGTGGGTTCCCTCTGCACAGAAAACTTCCTCCCCAGACTGCTGCGCCTCTCAGTCCTCTTCTGCCACGTAAGCCTTGCCTTCTGTCTCCTCTGAAAGGCTGCCCTGCGTGTTTCACAGTCCCTGCACTTTTTCCTCATCGCTGTTGTCTTGTAAAATAAAAGCCACACTGCAGAAGGAGGTAGTGTCCTACCTTGCTTGCCTATCAATGCCCAACACTGAGATCTGGCCTTGGCATGCAGTAGGTGCTCAGTAAATCGTCTCACGTTTGACATGTGAATCCTCCAGTAGCATTGCTTGGCTAGTAGACAGTGATCAGGTTCATAAAACGTTAGCACCAAGCTTCTTCCATTCCACACACAGAGCTAGGAACGGTCCACATTGAAGCTTGCTTGTGGACTAATATTCACATGGAAGCAAGGTCCCATTATACAGCTGACTCTCTACTCACACAGGCAAAATCCTCAGGTGTACAAGAGTGGGGTCAGACCGTCATCATCCTGGTCCCAGGGCCAATCCTAGCATTCTGCTAATGAGCAAACATCTGTAGATTATTTCTCCTGACTGATTTGGAATAATATATTTTAGCCAAAAATATTTCACTGGAAAGTGTAGAGCAGTGGTGATGCACTGATGGCACATGTATTGCCATGCAGTAGGCTGTTTGTATCACTGAAAGCTCTTAAAGTTTCACCACCCCTGGTATAGAATCTCAGGAGTAATTTACATTCCTGAGGTGTGATATAAATAATAATGTACTACCCTCAGGAGTAGTGTAACAGCACAAGATAAACAACTGACAATATAAGCTCAAAGGTGGGGCATTCTGTAGTGTGAGTGTGGACTCTCAATCATTTGGTGACACGAAAGGAGGGTACTGTTCTGAACGAGGAGAGCTAAAGGGCGTCACCAGATGAGATGGATCCTGCTTTGTGCTCCAGCAGATGAGAAAATATGGGTTAAGTATTAGATTGGATGAAGATGTTGGAGAGTTGGAGATTGGGCCAGGTTACAAAATAGCATGTACTGATGGATGTTAGTGAACGTGTTTATCCATCTACATGGAGAAAGGCCTTGTAGTTTAAGGCACTAAGGGAAGCTCTGGGTGGTGCCCTTCCTCTGTCATTTCCAAGCTTCTATTATGTACTCATTCTGTTTTTGTAGTGACAAAATTTATTGTAAATTTTCATTATTATCTCTTAGATTAAGAAGCTAAGTTTAAGCTGAGGATATAGCTCAGTGGCACTGCGCCTGCCTGACAAGCACAAGGTCCTGAGCTGGATTCCCAGCACCAAAAAGCAAAAACAAGCAAACAAAGAAAAACTAAGTTTAATTTTGAAATGATGAAGTTACGCCTCTTATGTTCAAATTGAAAACAGTATTTTTTCTCTTGTTTAACCAGGTGACTTGGGCAGATTTCTACTGGGACATCTGTAGTACCACACTCCTGGTCTTTAAACCTGACTTGCTGGACAGCCACCTGAGGCTGGTGACTTTGCGGAAGAAAGTCCAAGCCATTCCCCGCATCGCTGCCTGGGTGCAACGCAGACCCCAGACCAAACTCTAGCTGATCCGTGCCGCCTCTGGCTTTGCTGTTCACAGTCATCTCTCCCTCCAAACACGCCAGCTCCATCACCTGCCCCAATAGCCTTCCACACACTCCCCACCCTACCTCCACCAGGACATCCACTATTGCCATATCCTGGATTAAAAAATAGTATTGAGTTTCTATTCTCTTTATTTCTAAACAATAGTTTCTCACCACTTACATTTTCTTGTTTTTTGAGACTGTATCTTCCTAGGTAGTACAGACTGCCTTGAACTCACTTTTAGCCCTTGAATTCACACAGATATTCCTTCCTTGTCCACCCAAGTGTTGGGATTACAAGCATCCAAGACCAGGCCTGGAAAATTTCACACCATTTATAACTAAGGAAAAATAGTTTACATGTAGACATACAAATTGACAGCTAGCTGTTCAATCCACGGTTCTTTACATTAAGAATGTGCACATCAGAAGTGATGATCTGTGGTGTCGGTGATTTGCACAGACAGCATAGGGTGCTATTGAATTGCTTGCTTGTGACCAATTGATAAATCCATTGGATATTTTGCAAAATAAACAGCAAAAGAACAAAAAATGGAGTCAAATTGAAATTAAATGTAAATGAAGATATAGGAAAAGAGCTGCATGTATAGGGAATATCACACTGCTACAGGAGAGCAGGTTCTAGACAATAACTTACTGCGGGAAATGTGATTGGCAGGAATAAGGAGGCTGGGTACTGGAGTCTGAACCTGGGCCTTTACACTGAGCTATTATTTTTTTAAAATATTTTGAGACATCATCTCCCTAAGCTGCTAGTTCACTGAGACTAAACTCAAACTTGTGATCCTTGTGCCTTGGGCTCCCAGAGTGCTGAGATTACAGGTGTGCTTCACCATACCCTTCTGGGAAGGTGGCTGTGGACCAAAATGTTTTAAAGGGCTCAAGGAATGATACTGGCAAAAAACCAAACCAAAACAAAACAAAACAGAAAACTTCACATGAAAAGAACAGAGATCAAGAGAATGGGAAGAGAAGCCACAGACTGGGGGAAAAACTTACCAAATATGTATCTGATAAAGAGCTGTTACTGAAAATACACAAAAACTGGGAAAACCTAAGCATAAGAAAATAACTAATTCAGTAAAGGACTTGAACAGATCTTGCCAGAAAGATGTACTGATGGCAATAAGCATATGAAGATATGGCCAACAGAATTTTATTAGGAAGTTTCAAATTAAGATGAAATCCAAATACCCATTAGAATGTTGAAAAATCCAAAAGATATTGTCTATTGAAAATATGGAGCCACAGGAGCTCTGGTTCATTGCTGATAAGAATGCCCTCTCTGTACACCCTGGGCTGTTCAACCACCCAAGCTGAGGTATGTCCTTGTCACTTTTGTAGATAGAGAAAGCAATCAGACCAGTCTGTGCTGGATGTAGACAGTGGGTAGATGTTCATACAGACATCTGGACCAATTTCTAGAACTTTCAGATCCAGCTGCCTCTAAAAACCAAACACACTGGGCCTGGCTTCTTGCCATGGAAGGTGGGGTCCCATGTACTTCCCCACTTGAGCATAAATTTCTTAAGTATGTACCTGGCTCCTTCCCCATGACTGTCTCATGGCTGTCTCTGATCCAGTCACTGTGGGATGGTGATACCAAGAACTCTGAAGCGAAGCTGTTCTGCAGCTCAGTTTTAAACAGTTCACCACATCCCAAAAATATTACCTGACTAAACCTTGTCAAATATCCCAGGCACTGCCCTGGCTTTCTTCTCCAACTCTAGTGTGCCGTGTGGAAGGAGTCACTTTCTGTGGGAAATCCCACATTGATTTTCTTTACAGTAGATATGAGCTGTTCTTGGGGCCAGTGCTGCTGTTTCCATCTGTTGTTTCTCACTGAAACTGCCACCCCTCCAGGCTTACCTGCTCTCCCTGGGTGTTGCCTGGCCCCGACAGGTTGGCTGGGCTGCATTAACCTCCGTTGCCCAGTGCTGAGGGCAAACAAAATGCAGAGTGTGCTCAGAGTTGGCTAAGGCTACAGCCAAGGCATCGATTCCATGGGCATGGACTCCACAGGCATGGAGATGGCTATGGTGAACATGGTTGTGGTGAGTCTTTCAGGAAGGGTTTTTCAAGTTGGCTAAGATGATGATCATCCCAGATGATATGCGGAGGCTGCATCCAGGTGGGTTGTGAAGTTCTAGCTAGCTTTTGTCTATGGATTTGAGAGGTTTGTAGTGGTCTAAGACACAGGCAGTAGAAGAGCTGATTTAGATTAGCTGTAGTGTGGAAGATGTGAAAGCCCAACCAGATGAGAGGCTAATTTTTTTCCCACAGTGTTAAGGTTTGTATCTGGATGTCCCCTCAAAGCCTAAGACAGTCATGGGGCAGGCTTCTAGAGTTTATGATTGATTTATGGTCCAATGTTGGAATTGTGGATCTGAGTGCTACACCTGCCCTGGGGCAGGTAGTTTGCATACAGTGTAAGGGAGGGAAAGAGGCTTGCTCTTCCAGGTGCTGCTCCTCCCTTGGGCTCTTGTTGCTTTTGCTGTTTTCATCTGCCATGAATGATTGCCCTCTGCCACGTGCTACTCTGCCTTGGAGCCAGACAAGTATGCACTGAAACCTCCACAAACAGTGAGATAAATAAACCTTTCCTTCCTTCATTTTGGGCATTGGGTATTTTGTCTCAGCAATGAGAAAGAAGTAACCAAGACACACAGAAACTCTTATGTGACTTGAGTGTTTTTCTTTATTTTAAAAAAGTTTGCTAATCATTGAAAGCAGCACATGTCTCCAGAAACCTGCTACCATAGCAAACATTTAATGTGAACTTGAAGACAGCTAATACTTTTCAGAATCACCTACACCCAATGTGCCCTACTATAACAGTAAAATCTGGGTCTGTGTGTCCCAAAGTCAAAGAATGAAGACAAGGGCAAAGGGGGTAGAGAGGAAGAATGTTTATAAGAGAAAAGTAGCTACCAGTATTTGGGAGGGGACCTAAGGGTGGGTTGCCTTTCTCTAGGAGTTTACAATACCACAACATGACCTGGCCTCAGACCAGTCTGATTGAAATGAAAGGTAACCTATAGTAGTAAAGCAAGCTTATGGAAACTAGAAATGGGCCTAGGAGGAGTGGAGGATCATAAGAAACGTATGTCTTCAAGTGCTTCTTGGCCTCCATCCTATCCAAATGGTTCATTCAATGAGTAAAATGAGAAAGGAAAAAAAAACTTTTTCCTGCTAAGTAGGAGCAGGAGTTGTCATACTTGGCATCCACCACCATGCTTGTTGCCTTCCTTGTTACAGACCTGCACTTTATTGTCCCTGGTTTTTAATGGTGGACCTCAGGCTTCTATTGACTTGTCCAAGACCTGATCATCTTACCTTGGGGCCATTGTCTCTTTGGCTTTCTGCTGTCTTGCACCTAACTTGCCTGTTTATAACTAGAGAGTGTATATTTTGAGATTGTACATTATATATTTTGACGTGTTGTATTTTCTTTATTTTTTTCCTTATCATGTTTTGTGTTTCACCTTAAGGTAATGTATTTCTCCACAATAGATATTATAAATGAAGATTTTCCTTCCTTCCTGGCTGCCTGACATCTTTACTTCCTTCCGGCTTTATCCCTTTCTTCCTATTTGTTTCTTTCTTGTGGTACAGATTGAGTTACAACTGGCCTCACATGCAAACATCTTGCATTACAAGTGAAATTTTAGGTTTAACTGATGACCAAATCTTGAGTTATGACCCAAGTGCTGGCCACTTCTGTGGTTGTAAGCAAAGGCTCACAGTGCCAGGAAAATATATGTAAGCATATGTAAACATCAGCCTGAGCCCAAATATATGTGTTTGTGGATGTGATCTCAGTCTGTGCGTTACATAATCACTACAATTACTGCTCTCAAAATGGCCCCCAAAAAGCTAGAAAAGAAGCCATGGAAGAAAAGGGAGGTAAAGAAAGCAATCATAATAAAACAGAAGCAGGAAACTGGAGAAATATGAAATGATATTTGCATGACCAATATATGATAATATGTGCAGCATGTTGAAACCCACCATCTTGATAATCTTACAGACAAAAGATCTGTATAAGAAAGCTAATGTTGCTAAAGGTGTTGCTCAAGTTAGTAAGTCAGGATCAGTGGTGTAGACAAGGTAGAAAGGCTATGATTAGTGTGGATAAACCAAAGGGAGATGGCAGGTTATAGCCTATCTGAGTCTATGATTTGTGCAAAAGCTAGCGCCATCAGTGCAAATCATGACAAAGATAATCCAACAATGACTGTCAATGATGAAACATTTCATGCCAGTAAAGGCTGGTTTGACAATTGTAAATGAGGACTGGTGTTCACAGGGTAACCAGGCATGATGAAACAGCCGGTGCTGATAGAAGGGCTGCTGAAAACTCTATATACCTCTTGGAAATGACACAGAGAAACGGCTTTTGCTCTCATCAAGTTTTCTATGTGATGAACCTGGCCTTTTCTGGAAGAAAATACCCAGGAGAACATACATTACCCAGGGAGATAAAATGCCAAGCCACAAGCCGAGGTAGGACAGGCTAACCTTCCTGCTATGTGCCAATGTAAGTGATGACCTCAAGATAAAGTCTCTCTTGGTTGATCACTCTGAGACCTCTAGAGGGTCCAGAAAAGAAAGCCCTGAAGACTAGGCTTGGGGTCATGTGGAGCTCTAATGCAAAATCCTGGGTAACAAGAATAGTTTTTCTTGAGTGTATCAGGGAGGCTTTCTTTGCTACTGTTAAGACATATCTAGAGGACAGAGGTTTACCACTCAAGGCTCCTCTCATCATGGACAATGTTCCCACTCACCCACACGATTTGGGGAAGAATTGGCTGAAAAATTTCCAGGGTTCTCAGTGGAATACCTCCCACCTAGTACAACTCCTCTCCTGCAGCCTATGGACCAGCAGGTTATCGGTAACTTCAAGGTATACACCAGGGAACTGTCCCTGAAGTGATTCTGGTGGTCTCAGACACAGATTTAATCCCTAAAAAGTTTTGGAAGGAACATTACATCATTTCCTGTGTGGGGTTCATTGAGAAATCCTGGGCCAATGGCTTTCTAAGGACACTGAGATCTGCCTGGAAGAAAGTGTGGCCTAAAATTATACAGGAGAGAGACTTTGAAGGTGTGTAGAGGAGCCCGAGTCTTCAATGGACCCTGTGGTTGAAGACATTGTCACTATAGCAGAGTCCATGGCTCGCAGGTACACAGTGGTGATGTTGAAGAACGGGTGGAGGAACAGTCAAGAGGAACCATCTACAGCGGAACTTCAGCAACACGTTCTGGCTGAGCAACAGAGAAGGACAGCTGGGGAGCTTTTTGAAGAGGAGGGCGAGTATCAGCAATCAGTGTAGCAAAGTTCTTCTGCAGTAAAGGAAATCTTGAAGAAATGGACAGAGCTACAAACATTTGACAGAGAAAAGGCCAGTTGTTGCCCCCACTTGCTGAATGATAATGGCACGCCATACTACAGAACAGTGTTAAAGAAAAGACAGAGATAACAACCATTGGCCAGTTTTTAGTTCTGAAAAGGCTGAGACCTCCTAAGCCTGAAGCAGGTCCTAGTGGGCCACAGACTGAAAGGGAGAAAGGACACCAGAGATCCAGATCCTGATGTCTTGATGGAAGGGG
>NW_004955405.1:4947327-4948599 GCF_000276665.1 Chinchilla lanigera | reverse complement strand
GAGAGCCTGGCATGACAGGAGGCACCGAGTGGCATCACCTCATGGAGGGCATCTAGAAGCCAGATGTCCCTGTGAGCTCAGGGTGTTTCCATGGGGACCTCATAGCTCCGAGTTCTGGCAGTCACTTCCTATACCTGCACGCACCTGCCCCGAAACTCCCTTTCCTTTTGTGAACTAATACCTTTTCAATCTTTTCTCATCTTCGTTTCTCATGTCCTTCTCACTCCTTGTAGTTATCACATGTCCCCAGTTTTAATAGGGCGCAGGTTCCACCTGGTATGAAATGTGACACAATTTTGGTAATTTTTCCCATGTTGGTTTCTAGATGTATACTTCCAAATTCTGGTCACATCCTATCTAAGCTACCAAGCGCTCGGACATAAACCCCACAGAAAATAGAAAGAGATGGCTTTACCTTAGGCTGATCAAAGCCATCTATGATACGTGAACATTTAACATCATACTAAATGGTTAACAGTTGTACTACAGATGAACTATGTTTTATTGTTAGTAATGTACTGTGAATTTGCCTTTCATCTCTTGTAGTTCCATCTATGATGTAGTCGTTGGTTGTATTATCAGTTGAAACCCTTCTGCAAATGTTCCACAGAGATACATATTGCAAACGTCCTAGATGTGAGTGCATGTGAGTAAGCCTGTGATAAAAACGAGGAAGAATGTGTTACTTTTCCATTTCTTGTATGTCAAGCAAGAAGGACAGGGACAGTGAAGCAATGAAGGTGCAGTAACGAAATGGGATGCATTTGGCCATGCAGATATGCCTAACCTGATCCTATTTAGCAGCGCAATGTGGAAAATGGGCATAGGCTGTGATCTGAAGGAGTGCTTAGGCCCTTTTTTTCCTAGACTGAGGTATTGTATGTTAGCCAGGTTTTTGGAAAGCCAAAGACATCCCTGCATAAAAAAACCCTGTGTAGTGCTGAAAATTCCCCCCTGTTCTATGACTTTCTTGTAAGACTCTCACAGTGTAGTTTTGTCCCCTTAACCTCTGTGATTCTCTTCATCCTGAAGGACTGCAAAGCTGGCGGCCTCAGACAGGGTTCCGCCGGCTCTTCCTGCAGGGGGCGCAGCAGCTTGGAGCTGGGGACCTTTGCCAGAGACCTGAAAAGCACCTGGAGGAAAGCTCAGTGCTCCAGAGCAGAAGGGTATTTGAATTCCTCCCCTTCCCTTCGTGTTTGGTAGGTAAGACCTTCCCCACGCCCTGTTGACAGAGTGGACGTTGTGATGGAGCCCAGCATCGTGAAGTCAGCC
>NW_004955405.1:4938432-4946187 GCF_000276665.1 Chinchilla lanigera | reverse complement strand
CACTGTGAGCTTCTGCTGAAGCTTGTGGCGCTCCCTTCGCAGCTGTGTGTTGGCTGAATGCAGTGATGCCCGCTGAGTCTGCAGATGTTGCACAGACCCCACCAGTTCACTCTTAGATTTTTCTGCCTCCATGAGCTGTGCATGAAGCTGTTTTCGTTGTTCTTCCATGGTTAACTGAGCATCATAGACTAGTTTGTCTACCGGTCCTTTTGGCCGATCCCCTAGGCTTTGAGCACTTTCGAGTTGAGGCTGCTCGTCCTGCTGCGAGTTCTCAGTCTGTGTGAAGAGCCCGGAAGCCCAGTCTTTGGTGGTGATGAGCAGGTTCTCAGTGAGAGCGTTGGTGTTTTGTTTGTCCTGAAGCAGTTGTTCCTCTCGAGCCTCGGTGCCTTCCAGCGCTGTTTTCTGTGAGGCGAGTGTGCTCACCTGCTCCTGCCACCCCTGAGCTTCCTGGCAAAGCGGTGTCTGGCTTTGCCGGAGTTGGGCATTCTCACTCGCAGCATGTCTCATTGCTCCCTGGAGCCGCTGTTTGTTGACATTCAGCAGGGTGAGCTTGGCTTCAGCTAGTTCCAGCGCAAGCAAGTGGGATTCTTGTGCTAGGGACCTGATCCTCTTGGACATGTCCGCCGTGCTCAGTTGCTGTTTTCGTAAACGTTGTTCCTGGTCTCGTTTGAGCTGTTGCAGTAGGAAGGGTATCCATCCTCGCATCTTGGCTGTGACCCGCAGCACCTTCTGGTAGGCTGCCTCACGATGCTGTGCTTCCCTGGCTGCCTCTTTCAGGCGGGCCTTCTTGAGAGTTGCCTCCAAGGCTTCGTACTCTTTCTGGAGCTTGCTGAGTTCTTCTGAGAGCTGGCACTTTTGTTGAATGAGTCCTGCAAGGCGAAGACTGAGGCGTTTTTCTCTCCTGAGGGCAAGCCGGCTGCTCATGGAGCGAAAAACGCGCTGTGAAAGTATGAGTAGGGTCCAAAAACCCAGAATGGCTAGCCACTCCATGGCACAAGGCTGCTTGAGCAGTTGCCCGTGCCCCTGAGTAGTGGCCTAGAATGTTCAGTGTTTGGTCCAGCACCTGGCAACAGGAGCGGCCCACTGCTCCGTCTGTTGGGGGGTGAAGTGAGGGGCACGTGGGCAGCAGGACCTGGCAGGGATCGCGGGCTCAGTTGCCCATTGAAAGTGGGGCTAGCATTTTGCTCTCTGTCCTGGAACAGCCCGGGTCCACACACCCCATGAGCCTGCCGTGTGCCTAGTGCGTGCCACCCCACCCCTTCCCTTTGGTTCCAGCTGGGCTGGTGCCTATGTTGGGCTGGGGGGCAAGATCATTTCTCCAATGCTGTAGTCTATGTGTGTCAGTGTCTAGGCAATCTTTCAAAGACATGGAGCCTAAAATAGCGCCCGACCAAGTAGCTCTTTGTAAGTGACTGAAATCATCTTGACAGGGAAACAGAGTCCTTTGTTCACCTGGTGATAGGGTTGCTTTCTTCTGCCATCATTCGATGCTTTCATCTCCAATTGATCTCCATCAACACATCTTGATTTCCATGTATGTCTTGACGTTCCACATGCCTGAAGTTCTCGTGGGTGCTCTGGACCCCTCTATGTATTATTCTCTGTCCTTCTGGGGCTCGTTTTCTTTTGTCCATCACTTAAGTTTCCAGGGTGGTATTCAAGGGGCATGGTAATAGCAGACCTCTTTGTCTTGTTCCTGATTTTGGAGTGAAAGCTTTTGGTGTTTGTCCATCTAGTGTGACATTAGCTATTGATTTCTCACAGATGGTTTTGATGAGATTGAGATAGCCCATGTATGTATTTTGATTTTGGGCAGGGTGTCAACGTGAATGAGTGTTGGAGATGATGGTGTGGTTTTTGTCTTTGGCTGTGTTAATATGGTGTGTTACATTGACTGGTTTGCACATGTTCCACTCTCCCTGCGTTCCTGGGATGAATGCCACTTGGTGCTGGGGTATACTCTTAACGGATGGTTTGCTACATTGTATGTGCTAGTATGTTCCTGAGGATCTTTGCATCTATGCTCATTAGGGAGATTGGCCTGTAGTTCCCTTTCTTAGTTGGGTCCTTTTCTGGTTTTGGTATCAGGATAATACTTGCTTCCAGGAATGTATTTGAGAGTATTGCTTCTCTGTCAGTTTCATTCAGGAGTTTGAGGAGTACTGGCATTAGACCTTGCCTGAATGTCCTGTAAAATTCAGCAGTGCATCAATCCATCAAGGCCTGGGCTTTTCTTCGTTGGTCGGTTGTCCTGACATCTTCAAGTCCCTTGATTGTTATTGGTTCATTTAGGGTCTTTCTATCTTCTTGCTCCAGCTTTGGTAATACATATGTGTCCAGGAATCTGTCCATTTCTTGTGCATTTTGCACCTTACTTAGAATACAAGGTTTGCAAGTAGGTGTAGATGGTTTTATGGATTTCAGCAGGGTCCATTGTGATTTCACCCTTTCCATTCCTAATTGCATGGATTTGAGTCTTTTGCTTCCTTTCATTGAGAAGGTGGGATAAGGATTTGTCAATTTTATTTAATCTCTCAAAGAACAAATCCTTTGCTTGGTGGATTCGTTGTACTGTTTTCCTAATATCTAGTGCACTATTTTCTGGTTATATCTGAAGATCTGTGTAGTTTTTTCCCTCCTTGCAGCATTTGCTTTAGGGTGCTCCTCCTTTTTGAGACATTTGAGGTTCACCTTGAGGTAGTTTCTGTGTGCTTGCTCTGTTTCCCTGAGATGGATATTCTGTGGAATTCCAAATTCCTTGCGTACGGTCTGACAATGTGCATGGGATAGTTTCATTTGAAAGAGCAAAGGAGAGTCCCCAAATAACACCAAGAACCAAGCCAAAAACAGAACAATACAAAAACAATAAAAATGATGCAGAATTTCCTAACAAGAGGATGGGAAACTAACACGATGACATATTGTTCCCTTCAGCCAAGTCGGTGAGATTGCTGGATGTGAGGATGCACTTGGGAGGAGGGAAAGGAGAAAAGAAAGGAAGAAGGAAGGGAAAAATATTCGCGTATACACACAGATAGCTGGGAGAGTTGTACTGCTGATGTCTGTTTACTGAGAGGACCAGTTTATGCTGAAGTTGGTTTAGACCAATTACCGCATATGTGCGGTAATCTGAAGAGCCAATTTGAAGACAACCACATGCATGGGATCATTTCAGTTCTTTTGCATTTACGTAATCGTGTTCTATGAGCTAATATGTGGTCTGCTTTGGAGAACGTCCTGTGTGCAGCTAAGAAGAAGGTGTATTCTGAAGTTGTTGGGTGGAACACTGTGTAGACCTCTCCTAAGTGCGTTTGCTCAAAAGTTGGGTTCAGTTCTAATATTTCATGTGCCTAGTTCATCTGTCTTTTCATGACAGTCGCGTATTGAAATTCCCCAGTGCTATTGTATTAGTGTTCCCTGGCTTGTTCATGGCTGTGTGCATTCATTTTACATAGTTGGGTGCACTGGTATTTGTTGCATGTATGTTTATAATTGTTACCTCTTACTGATGAGTCATTCTCTTTGCAAAGAGGTAGGTAGTGACCATCTCCATCTCCCTTAGTCAGTGTTGTCTTGAAATTCACTTTGTCTACAAAGAGAATAGCTATCCCTGCTTTTTCTCTTGGTTCCTGTCACACAGAGTATCATTTTCCATCCTTTGATGTTCAGTGTACGAATGTCTCTTTGAATGAAATGTATGTCCTGTTTGCAGTGTATGGCTGGAGATTGCTTGTTGGTTCATTCTGCCGGGTGAATTGAGACCATTAAGAATTGACAGGTATTCCTAATGTGTACTGACTTCTCCTGGTCATGTTATTTTCCTGTTGTTGGCTCTTCCCCACATTTTCCCCTCCCTCTGTTGCATGGTTTGCCTTGGCTGGTGCGTTCCTTCTGTTGGGGTTCCTGGAGTGGTTGTCTTTGTTATGTCTTTCTAGAGTGCCAATGCAAAGATTGTGGAGTGCTAGTGTAGTGGTCACAAATTTCCTCAGATGTTCTTTTCATGGAAGTATCTCCTCTCTCCATCATTTTTGAAAGATGGTTTTGTGGGGTACATCAGTCTGGGTTGAAGGTTCTCTTTCTTTAGAACTTGAGATATTTCACTCCGAGCTGTCCTTGACTTGAGGGTTTGTAATGCGAAGTCCGCATGAGTCTGCTGAGCTTTCCTTGGTCAGGGACTGGTTTCTTTTCTCCAACAGCTTTCCACAGGCGCTTCTCATGTACAATTTCTGGAATGTTGACTATTCTATGTCTCGGTGTAGACTTGTTTCCTCATGCCTAATTGGCGTTGTGCATACCTCACGTTTTTGTATGTGAAATTCTTCTGCCATGCTTGAGGTAGTTTCTCTCATGACTTTTGTGAACTGGTTCATTTATTGATTTATTCTTTTTAGTCTTGTGTGGCATCTCCGTTTTATTGAGTCTGATCTATGTTATGTTATTCTTCTTCGCATCCTCTAGCAGCTTTTGGATTGTGTTTTGATCGTCCCTTGATATTTGCAAGAAATCTTTCTTTCCGTGAACACTACCCACAAGCCTGTCTTGTGTATCTGAGATCCTGTCCTCATGTTGGCATAATATGCTGCAGATAGTTTGATTGGAAGTTTTATTGTCCTGAATGTGTGCTTGAGTTGATGTTACAGATTCTCAGTATTCATGGCTTCCATCATTTTGTTAAGTTCCTGTCTGTATGTATGTACACTAGAGTCTGTAAGCATGGTTTTCATTGTGGACACCATCACTGCAGTGATCTGAGACATTATTTCTGATTTGAATTTTTCTAGAGCCTCAGGCAAGCATTTTGACTGTGTTGTAGTTTACCGCTTGAGAGAGGCCAGGTGGGGGTTTTCGGATTGTCCCACCTCCTTGCCCCCTGGGTTTGCCTTTGGTGAATGGCATGTCTGGGGTTTTATCTTGTTGAAATGTCTTTTTTTTCTCTCCTTTGTAGTTGAATTCTTGAGGTGATGCTTTGAAGTTCCCTATGGTGGGTCCCTGTATTGCCAGTAGGTAGACCCCTGAGGACATGAGTACCTCTCCAAGGTATCTTGAAGGTAAACCTGATGTTTGGGTTTTAAGTCTGTTGAAAGATCCTACCTCTTCAGTGTGTTGGAGAGGAGAAGTTGCTCTCTGTTTGTCCCAGCCCTTGGTTCTTTGGCACTGTGCCACAGTATCTTCTGTGACCCTTTGACGATCTCAGTCTTGGAATGCTGTTTAGAATAGTTGTGTCACTTCTGTCTGAAGGGATATCAGCAGCACTAATAGAAGCATCCATCACAGCCTAGAAAATGACAAACTGAGGAAACCCTTAATTGGCCACCTTCAACCATATGAACTAGAGTTGTGGTTATGGAACAAAATGGCAAACAGACCAGAAAATACTACGCAGTCCAGAAATCCTTCACAAGTGGATTTGTCCCTCAGGGGTGAAAAGTTGAAAGGTGGTGGGGGAAAAGTGGAGGATTAGAAGAAGAGGAATAGATTAGAAGTAAGGCTGGAGGACAAAGGGGGATCATGCTTACTTTGGGGAGGTGGTGGGAAGGAGAGAAGAAAGAGGTAAAGCGAAGAACAGAATGGAAGAGAATAAGAAGCACAAAGAGGCTAAAGAGTGTGTTCACACTCATAGAAGAACAAGATGAAACAGTGAAGGAGAAAACAAGAACAAAGCAACCACAAAAGCACCAGCACCACCACCATGAGCAGCAGCAGCAGCAGCATCTGCAGCACAACAGAAGACAAAGAGAGAGAGGAGAAAAAGGTGCATCTCCAGGCTTGTCTCTGCTGTCACTGGTAGACAGTCTGTGGAGACAAAGTCCTGGTGCTTGTTGATTTATCCCAGGAAGCCAGCAGTAACTTTCTAGCAAAGTAGTGAATAAGCTCAGTGAGCCTGCACCTTCTGGCTGAGACCCGGCTCATTTGTCCTGCATCCATCAGCATCAGCGCACCTTCTGCAGGCCTGAGCATGGCTGGGGAGCTGCTAGATGGAGCCATCAGCTGCTGTGAGTCCTGAGCTCAGCCGGCCCCTCTCCAAGACAGTCCTTCACACCCACCGCTCCCCTCCTTTGCTACGTCTCTCTGTCAATGCCTCTGGGGTCACCAGCCTTCACCGTGTGTCAGCATGTTTGAATCACTCCTCTCTCCCAGTGAGTCCCCTCTCAGAAGGAACCCTGGCTATCTCCTCCTTCCTTGAAGTTTCTCTGATCTGTCCGTAAGCTTCAGTTCACACTTCAGATGTTTCCCAGGACCAGGGGACCCCTTCACTCCTTCTTGTCTTCCTCACGTTGCTATATTCCAGCATGTGGATGGCAACAGAGAGGCTCTTTCTCTGCTGCTTTCCACTGTGCCATCCTGGTGCCTGTTGCACTCTTGATTTGGAAAGAGAACTTCTAAAGTGGTAGTGGTTGAAGGGCAGAGAAAGTGTGGTGCAACTGTGATTCATTTCGCTTCCTGAACACTTCTGATATGAAATATTACCTCATACCAAGAACCAATTCTCCAACTCTCTGGACACAATTTAGCACGCTTCTTCTACTAACAACATTGAATTATCATCAGGTCCCACAAAATGACAGGCTCAGTTCCCTATTTCTGTCCCCACTTCAGAAGCCAACTGCAAGTCCAGGTCTAGGGACACTTTGAGCAATGGTTATAAATTCAAAATGTCATGTCCAGTGGCTGTGAGGTCACTGGCCTGCCTTTGAATTTTCCTGGAATTGTCTCCGTTGCTGTCTCTGTCTCTGTCTCTGCCTGGGTGTGTGTGTCTCTCTCTCTCTGATGTAGAAAGAGAAGGAGGAGTGAGAAGATGTTGCAAAGTGAACGCAAGTTTCTCTTTCAGAAGGAAGCAGTACAAAGCCACTCCTGCCAGTGGGGGCCCCAGAGCTGGGGAAGCACTGCCTATGGACATTGGTCCTGTTTTCTGGGACCCGTCCTTCTGAGGCTGAGGTACTTGCATGTGGGGAGCTCAGGCAGCCGTGCACAGGGGGCCGTAGAGGGACAGGCTGGTGAGGGAAGGGAGGCGAATTCCTGTGTGGAACAGTGTGGAGATGGGAAGGGGTGGCTCCTCCTCACTTGCCTCTGCTCTTAGACAGCAGCACACGTGGTGGCGGGAGGACACTCAATTGGATTGCTTTCCTGTGCTAAGCAGCAGAGTATACCAATGTGTCTGTATGCTTTGGGATATGTCCTCTGTTTCTAATCTTTACCTGACTTGTCTTTCAAAGTTTCCCCACCTTAGTCAGGTTGTCTGGTATTGAAACCGTGTATCATTCATCTCAGGATCATAAGAGACGTGGTAGAACAGAGGAGCTCATGGTCATTGTATTTCAGCTGTGCTGCCCTGGGAGGGTGAGGGTGTGGCTCTGTTTCCACCCCAGCACCAAACTCACTCTTGTGTGGAAGTGACTTTGCTGTCACGGCCTTGTGAGCTGCTGAACTGTCAGGGTCTCCTGGCCCGAAGCGCACGGTGCCCATTCTGCTTGTGGCCAGGTGCTCCGCAGATTCCCTGTGTCTGCAGCCAGGGTGAACTGAGGGATCTCTGGAGCCTCCCACATGCACCCCTGCCGGTTGCTCTGTGCTCTTCCTGTGGCGCAGGGCGGCTTCTCTCCTGACACAGGAGCCAGCGTTCTGAGCTCCCTCCCAGTTGTCTAGGCGGCAGTGGGTCTGCAAGTTCACTTTCCTCCTGGCTTTGGAATGAATGCAGGGCAGGGAATGTGATCATGCGGGCGGGACAGCGCATGCTAGTGAAGAGGGGTTTCCTGAGAC
>NW_004955405.1:4922855-4923877 GCF_000276665.1 Chinchilla lanigera | reverse complement strand
GATGACATAAAAGTGGATTATAGAAGCTATGAGTTGAAAGAATTTTCTACAAAGAATGTACAGATACATATTCATTATAGACTAAGAATTGTATTCTATCCAAATTTTTGATAAAGAGATCTCTGTTAATTGATGAACAAAATCTGACTATATTTATAATTATAAATTTCTAAAAATTGTAAGTTACTGTAATTCAATTTGATCTAGAATATAGAGTGCACTCTGATTTTGTAAGATGTTGGTGTGTTTTGTATACTTGTTATGTGTTTGTCATTTTGGGAACAGGTGTTTCCCTTTATTTTGAGAGCAACAATTTTTCTTTTATCCTTTGTCTATAATACAGTTTGGATGATAGACTTGAAAGCATGCATTCTCTAGAGTTATGAGCTGATTTAAAAAATTGACTTTCTTGCAGCTCATCAAAAAAAAATTAAGATATTTACCCACAACTGTTTAGGGAAGGGGTAATTATTGGGCAAAACTCCAGCTGGTGAGTAGAGGAGTGGCCAACCTTCATTCATTAATAAGGAGCCCCCAGTGATCTCGAGACTCGGAGGAGACACTCCCAATAAGTTGGTCATGGTTGAAAGTGTTCCAGAAATAACAGAAAATAAGTGTTCTCATGAAAAATGTTCTTAGTATGAAACTAAATTAAGAGCCAAAAGTTTTCATATGTGTATTATTATTTTTAATTTCATAGCATATTCAAATGTATTCATCATTCAAGATATACAGGTCTTCAAAATGTAAAACAAGGATTGCTTATGATAAGACTTTTCGTTGAGATTCAGGCCTTTGCCCTTAAAAACTTAAGTATATCTCGTTAAAGGATAACAGATTAGGTAAATGCTTATGTATTAGATAGAGGTGATTGGTTGAAAGGGTTATGTTATGTCAAAATCAAAATTTAAGTATGTTACAAAATGTCATGACATGCGGCAATGTTATGTATGGATTTTTGTTTCTAATTTCAATGTAGAAATCTGTAACTATTATCTGTTCACATTCTATAAGGATTTAAA
>NW_004955405.1:4920380-4921570 GCF_000276665.1 Chinchilla lanigera | reverse complement strand
AAGGCGAGGAAAAGGTTAAGGAAAAAACCCAAATGTATTTTGTGAACGTTTGGCTGGTGATAGAGCTCAGGGACACAGTGCCTGTCTGGCAAGCGCAAGGTCCTGATTTGATTCCTGGTACCAAAAACACCCCAAACAAACCATAAAACAGTATTTTGGGAACATCAGTCCGGTAACTGCACAACATTTTATACGCTTTTTTCCCAGTCTGAATCCATAAATTGTTTTTCTGCCATGTTCTTCATGCCAAAGGAAACACAGTATACATCCTTACTTATGCAACCATGTTTTTAGAAAAGAGAAAATACAGTAAAGTACTAGTGCATTTACTTACGAATGGTGGAATTATTTATTTTTGCCTATTTTCTGTACATTTGTAAGAAAAATTGCACAAGTCACGTTGTAGAGCTGTTTAGAAAAGCTACTCAAATTTCAGCAGTCAGTGCAGACAAGGTTAATTCTATGCTTATTCTAATTTTTCTGAGTAATCGTACTTGAGAGTTACAGAACATGTTTCAAAAGTTAAAAAGCCCTCTGCAAATGGGAAAAGAGAAGAAACCAAGTAGGAAAAGTGTGGAGCAGGCAGATGTTGAAGCTAACTTGGGTTTCAGTTTGAGTAAGGCCACTCATATCTGTATCACATATCATATATATTTGCATATATGTAAATAGAACTATGTATATATTATGACATATATACTTTAGTACTGAGGATGGAACCCAGAGGCTTCCCACTGAGCTGTATCCCCAGACCTTTTCTTAAATATTGAGACAGAATCGTGCTAAGGGCTGGGCTCAAACGTGCGATTCTGATTTTCCTTCCTCAGCCTCCCAGAGTGCTGCGATTGCAGTGTGAGCCTGTTTGCTTTGCATTTATAAAGTGGGAAACCTAAGAGCCCCTGGAAAGTGGAAATCGTACCCTGTGCTGAGGACAGGCCCGACGCCACTGTGGCGTTTCCTGACAGCTCCCTCCACAGTGGCACGGTATCTTGATTACTTTTTTCTCGCTGCTGGGACAAAATACCTGACGCCCAAAATTAAGGAAGGAAAGGTTTATTTTGCTTACAGTTCGTGGAAGTTTCAATCCGTACTTGGCAGATTATAAGGCAGAGTGGCACGTGGCAGAGGGCTGCATCTCAGGGCGGCAGCACACAGCTAAGCCGCAAGCACCCACCAGGGCGGAATGGGGG
>NW_004955405.1:4909751-4916415 GCF_000276665.1 Chinchilla lanigera | reverse complement strand
TCACTACCAACAATGAATTTTTAATGTGACAAAAGCTGTAAGGTAATGATTTTCCCAATAATTTCTAACCTTTTGCACAATTTCAACTTGCACTCATTTTTACAGTTCTTTCCTGCTACAGAAAGAACTGCCTATACAAACAAGCCATTTAAATAGAATTTTTCATATAACACAGTACATCTTCCTCTAGGAATGCATTTTAAACTATTATAGGACCATCAAAATTTACTTTGCCTGTTGATAGAAATTTTCTTTACTTATTACGTCACAAAATAGATACAACCAAGCAGCACTATCCTTGGAAGCACAGAGGAAAACATAAAGAAGTCCAGCTAGACATGAGTTATGATCTGTTTAACGGGCTTATTTCCTCCCAATTATGTACCATTTTTTAAAAATTGCTAAATCCTTCATAAATTATTATCACGCATAAAACAGAATTTCCCAGGACCTTGACTCTTTGGATCAAATTTTTGTTATTAGTAGCTACCAATGATAGAATGAAGTCTCATTCGGACTGGTATCTCATAGTTGATCTAAAGGAAAGTCAGGTGTAACAATGCAAGATTGATCAAGGCGTTAAAGTGAATAAACAATTTTTAAAAAATGAGAAACAATACAGTTTCTATGTTGTTAATTTTTTTTATTCTCTTTAAAATAAAAAATTTCAAATACTCTAGATCAGTGATGGCAAACCTTTCAGTCCACTGTGGTGCACGTGCTATAGAGTTCGCCGCTACTGCTCTAGATAATGAGGGTCAAAACTTCTTTCTTATGAAGGTCAGGTTCCTCTGTATTAGGACATTCTGACTAGCTGTAGGAGGCAGCAAATTCAGTAAGTGTAATAAATACAACGCTTATTCAAAATGATGAAAATGAAGTGTACACATGATTTATAATTCAAGTATAAAATACATCATGGCAGTTCCACAAGGAAATACTTAACATTATCATAACCCTTAGGTTACCAACTTGGATTCAGTATGTATCTCCTCCTTAGAAAGAGGGAAGGAGAATTAGACCAGCTTAAATACTTATAATCAGAAAAAAATGCAGTCTGGGAGGCATTAAAGTAATTCATTTTATGGGCTAGTTAACGGTTATACAAATGGCAGCCAGATTACGGGAGCCTCTTCTCCACTGTACACAAGAGCAACACCTATTGTTAGCTGATGATCCTAGCAGCACCAGCAGCAGGGCGTTTTAATATAAATACCTATTGGCGTGAAGTTACCATCTTGTTACATAGTACTGGATGGAGCCCTGAATGGGTATGAAAACGTGTTAGATACACTTCCAACCCCAGGGTGACCTGCATTTTTTAAAACGATGTTACTTTAGTTGGTTATTACTATAACTATTTGCTTTTTAGGGATAGTCATTGTTTACTGACAACAGCCCAATGAAGGGACAAATGAGAAAACATCCTAAGTAATAAACTGCAATTTATTGAAAAAAATGACAACATTAAGAACGTGAGATGATCTCACTTGTGCTGAATATAATAATATTTAAAGGTAAGAAGAAGGGTTAGAAACTTCTAAAACAGGGTGTAAAAATACAACTTATGATCACAAATGTTTTTATTAAACCCAACACATACTAGAGCATCACAGGAAGAACCTAGCTACATTAGAGATACAATATAACAATAACAACAACATTAAAAAAAAAAAGCCTATCACTGAAGACACATTGATACAGAAAAGTTAGGAAAAGTCCATTCTAAGACTTTAAAAGGTAAAATTCCCAACAATTTGACCAAGTGATTTGGGTACTGTGATATAGAAGGAGGTAGTATTAACATTTGAGAATTCTTTTCAGCCCTACCACGCTAAAATGTATTCAGTGTATTTAATACACTTTTGGTAAGTCTACTGAGCTGTGAGTTTTCTGAGCCTGTGGTCTCTAAAGAATCACTCTCAGAGCTTCACTTGCCTTCTAAATTCAGAGGGTTCACTTTTGTAGCTTCACAGCAGGTTAAACGTCTTGAAAAGTATGATCTACAATAATTACCAAATCTTTGATTTATAAATAAGTTTATTTATAATGATATTTACATAATAAAAACAAAACACATGAAACTCACAAGTTATACAAAGAAACTGATGTATAAGAAAAACAGCAATATAGACTGACAGGCAAAAGTTTAAAGGAGGATATAATGAAGAGTTAAATAGCAAATAGACGACTGTATTCTAAATTTTACTTTGTCACCCACACTGAACTGGAATTGAACAATGGCTCTCTCTTCTGGTGGTCCTGAACTGGAAATTATGGAAACTGGTAAATCGTATTTTCTGATAAGCGTTAAAGTTAATGACCTATTTCCATGCAGCACCTCAAGCTGCAGTAACGTGAAGTCACATCCCGTCTGCTCTCAAGTCAGACAGCTTCATGTTAACCTGCTCAGACAAACTAGAGAAGTGTTCCCGGTATGCGCTGACGTGTGAGGGCATGGCGAGAAGAAACTCCTAGACGAGGACAGTGGAGCAGGAGTGACTGGGCGTGTTTTAGGAGAACAAAAGGCAGGACAGTGAATCCCTGAAAACATGCACAAGGGGAGGCAGATGCGCGAGCACACCGTGCGTGCAGTAGGGAAACAAACAGAAGGGGTCCATGGAGTAGGACGAGGACTGCTCTAGTCACTAGTCATTGGAGAACAACGTAGTTCCTCGCCAAACATGTGCGTTTGAACAGAAGTGTGGAGAGGACCTGGGGATGTCGGACATGGAATGCCACCTTTAGGTTCAGGATGAGTTTTTGCTGACATTGGTGAACATCTGCTTCAAATAGCAACAAAACAAAGGCTAAATCCTATCTAGCTGCACTTTTTAAACTAACGTAGGAAAAAAGAACTGCAAATGAGATAGGCAAAAATGAGACGCAAGCGTTGTCAAATAAGGCACATGTAAAAATCTACGCACATTATCCAGTGAAAGACAATATATATATTTGGAGGTAGAAATAATTACAAAAATACTGACATTTCTAAAGCGTTACCATATTTGTTACAAACATCACCAACTAATCCCCACTCAGAAAACTGCTTTGTAAAATGATTATTCAACCTCTTCAGGACCACCTGTTTGTGGCTTCTTATGAAATTCATGTGAGCATCTGGAGAGTTCAGTTAGTGGCAAAAAGTTGTCCATACTATGAGAAATGCAATATGGAAATTATAAAAGGTTACAAATGTTCATAAACCCCGTGGTCATCATAATGTAAATGTCCTTGAGTGCACCAGTTGATACTTCCTTGTCAATCAGGAAATTCTCACCTCACAGGCCCATTGACGTCTTCAGTAATGTCGCTATATCTGCTGGCATAGTCCCTTCATCACCTGCAGATCAGAAAGTGGCATTAAAAGCTTTGTAAAAATATCTTATGAAATATATTGTCTCAATTTTCCTCCTTTTTTGGTGAACGCCTATTCATTTTTCAAGGTCCAGTTTACTTTAGTATCCCGTTAGAAACCTGCGTAACCCTGTGAATTTTATTAGGACTATTTCCTCTGCCAGCATCATACTGCCAACATCATCAGGTAGGATTAGGATTCCGATTTGACAAGAGACGCGAAGTTTGGAGCATATCTAATTTACATAGTGCGTGGTACTTTTCATACTTGCTAAATACAAGAAAAACATTTATGTTACAATCAGTGGGGAAGACAAAGTTGTTAAATCCCAACTGAACCAAAATTTAATTGTTTTTTTTTTTTTTTAATATAAAAAAGGTTAAAATAAAAGCTGTAAGGGGGCCAGGGACAGTAACTGCCTGGCAAGCACAAGGTCCTGAGTTTGACTTCCTAGTACCAAAAAAAACCCCAAAAAACAAACAAAAAAAACCCTTAAAAGACAATGAGGGGGGCCAGGGTATAGCTCCGTGGCACAAGTACCCGCCTGGCAAGTGCAAGACCCTGAGTTCAATTCTTGGCACCAGAAAAAAAATAAGACAATGAGGAAAAGTGTAAAGATGGATAGTACACACCATCCGATTCAAGACCACATAAAATTGTGAACACAATGGACCAGTTGAAGATTATAACATAATTACCTTCTTTTTTCCAATGACTGCCCTGTATTTTAATGAAATGGGACCCATTGTTTAGCCACTTACAGGAACAGTACCCATTACTGATTAATTCAGTCAAATACTCAAGATATTTCTGATGAACTGATTTATTAACTTGCCAGTTAATGTGGACAATGCCGCAATTGCCAATTCACAAGTCTTGCTGATCTGCTTTACACCTTTAAGCTGTGATGGATTTTATAAATTAGGTAGGGCTAAAAGCAGCACAACCAATCACTTCTCTCACAAACGCATGCCCCAGTGACAATCTAAAATACAAGAGCACTTTCCTGTAGGAAAGGAGTAAAGATTCTACACTTAAAAGGTACTAAAGACATAAGGCAGTGATATGCAAAGTATGAACTTTGGGTTGTAGTTTCAGAAATACTATAGAAGACTTTAAAAGACAATAGGGAGAAATCTGGATATGGAGAAAATATAGTATCTGGAGATTAAGGTTGATTTTCTTGCATAGAGAAATGCAAGAAATGCAAGTTACTGTGGCAACTTACAGGAAGTTCTGAAAATGCACTGCAATGTTTACAGTTGACAGAAGACAGAAAAGGAGATGACACAAATGCTGCAAATATTACAACTCTTAAAGCATCATACTTTGATTTACTGTACAATTTCAATATTTATGTAAGAATTTCCATAAAAAGAACACAATAATATAATTAAATTACACCTTTTAAAAAAACACACCTCACCATCTTTATTTCAAAGTGGAATCTCCTGGAAGGCTTGTGAAACCTGACTACTGAGTGGATTCCCACAGTCTCTGAGTGAATAAGGAACTCGGGGATCTGCATTTCCAGCTGGCCCTTTCTTAAGGATGCTGCTTCCACGGCGGATGTAAGACTACACACTTGGAGAACCATGAAGGCTAAGGCAAGCCCTAGAAACAGAAAATCTAACAAACATACATGGCATGGTGTGTGACTGTTGGGGTTCACGAGGAGGGCACTGTTAGCAGAAGACACCCGCGTACTCCCTTACAAGGGCACCTTTTGTTAACAGAAAAGGACTCGCTGTGAGAGAGGGAAAGGGCATGCATGTGCTCTCATTAACTCAAGTGTCCCAATTACAAAACCAAAAGGGCACAACTGAAGACAAGATTATGGCCTGAGAGGAAATGCAAGATGACAGTGTATCTCTGCATCTACCAAATAAAATAAAATACACACTGGTGGAAAACGTATCAACAGCCTTAAGGAGACAAAGGAGGAAGGTGGAAAGGCCTTAGCAGAAAGGGAAGTGTGGGGGAAGATTTCTGGAGGTGACCCTTGAAAGGGTAATGTCTGAGAACATTGCTGAAATAAGTTGCCATTTTCGCAGACATTTGAAGACAAAAATGAAAACTTTTAGACTGATCAAATTTATATGAACACAAATGGTTTACAAGAATTACACAAAATAATTATAAACACACACCACCCCTGCTCCCATCTCAAATACCGTTAACACGCCATGCCAAGAGAAAGCATTGGGGAGAATGAAACAGAACAAAAGAAAAAAAGCAGCAGAGTCGGGAAGCTGGGAAGCAGAGGAACAGGCACAGCCGAATACCGGTCCCCTCAGGTGGGCAAGGCAAGGCCACTCATGGCCAGAAGGAGCCAGCGCAGCGGGAAACACAGGTGCTAACCAGCGTGGGGTGAGTCGCCGGCAGCCATCCACCCCAGATGGACAACACGAAGGCACAGTCCTCAGAGCACCTGAATCTGAGGGACAGTGGACACGGGGGAGCAGAGGGGGCCGCAGGGATGACAAGAAAGTGCTGTTTGCATCCAACATCCTCCTCCAGCTCTGCCTCGCCCGCACCCTCACTCTGCGAGACTGGAGCCCACCTCACTGCTGGGGAAGCGGGCCAGCCCAGGAGAAAGACAGCTGGATGACAAGCAAGCTGCAGAGTGCCAGAATAATTAACTATTATCTTTCTATTTAGGGTAAAATTCATACACCTGGGGGTTTGCTGGTGCTACTACAAGAGAACTGGTCTATTAAATTTCTAAAAGCTGCCCTAACAAATCAGCCAGAAACAAACAGTGCCCAAAGGAACCTGCCTGAAGTTAGCTCTGCTGTGTTTGCGGGATCATCCGAAACGGCCAAGTCACCCCAACCTAATACACTACGGCGATGACTATCAGCTGTCTATACTCATCCGCACTCTGCAGGTCTAACCAGTTGACTGCTTCTTACCCAGAGTTCCTCTCTCTAGTGCCCTCGTCCCAAGCTCCCACAACACCTTGAAACAAATGCTAGCAAGAATTTCAGGTACTGGTCTGATCACACAAGTTTCTTGTTCTTTGAAGACAGATTAAAACATATTCACTTCTGTACACTACACAGCGCCTAACAAACTACAGGAAGTAGTAAATATTCAATAGAAACACAAACCATCACCAATATTAGGAATACTTATTAAAATTGTGAAAAACCACTATTTCCAACTGAACTTTCTCATTTCATGAGAAAAGCAAGGTGCAGAGTGCATGCTCCCTTACACAAAGGGAAGAATACATGGGCCGATTTGTTCCCACTGTTTTAAATACCTGGACACAGACACATACGTGCGCGTGCACACACCCCA
>NW_004955405.1:4896962-4904373 GCF_000276665.1 Chinchilla lanigera | reverse complement strand
CTGTTTCAATTCAGACAAGAGGCATCCCAAAGCGCGGAACTTCCCAGAATCCAAAATCAAGTCCATGTCTAACTGGAAGTTATTAATATGTCGGTACTGTTTACAAAGTACATGCAGTTCAAAGTCTGTCATCACTTCCATGTCTTCAAAGATTAGGTCAGGGTTAGCTTCACAATGTGTAGGTTCCTTTTTAATACAGAACACAATACATGCTAAAGTGACAATTGATAATATGGTCAAAACACTGTAATCACATCTGAAAAATCACCTAGTTCATTGCACATTTTAGTGTAAACAGACTTAGCCAAGGAAATCAATATTTTAGGTATAAGAAAGGGAGGGAATTCTTACTATTACAGAGCTACTGTACTGAATAGCTACAGATAAAATGATGTCTACAATCAACACCACAATAATCCTGGGGAGGGGCCCAGAGTATAGACAGAACGGCAGTACTACTGAACGTGAAAGTGGACGAAGGTTACATGGGCCGAGGGTTTCATTATGTAATCTCTCTACTTTACATGTTTAAAATTCTCTATAAAAAGTTTAAAGTAAAGAAAAAAATTAAAAAAGAAAACACTGCACTGAACACACAAAGCTGTCATACAAAATAAGGATAAAGTACTAAAGGACAATGAGGCAAAAAATACGAGTTAACTATGCAGGCAAAGCACAAAGCAGAAGGAATGAATGGGCACACATAACTGTGCGGGACAAATCATGGGAGTGTAGTTCAGGAATGAAGAAAGCTTTTAGGTAAAGAGCTAGAGTGCAAACCCTTCAGGCTCTGTCAGTGAGATATGCTGTGAGACTGCCCCGGCAGTGAGAAAGCAGATGGAGACAGCATAAAGAAGGGGGCCTGACCATGATATACTGAAACTTTACTGTATAAATAAAAAGTCACTGCTTCAAGGACACAGATTGCTGATCTCTGATTTATCAGTCTGTTTGGCAATTCTGTCCTTCATATCACCTTGAACGTCGTCTTAAAAGATATTTGAGTGGCTGGGGATATAGTTCAGTGGTATAGTACTTGCCTATCATGAGTGTGACCTGCTGTTTGATGCCCAGCACTGCAGAAAAAGTTTTCTTAAATATATGCTGAAAGGATGAATACGCCCAATGGGTGCAGTAGTACAGCTTCCAGCCGGAGAGCAGTGTGAACCCTTACCTTTAGCATGAGCTGGGACATTTCCTTGAGTTTCTCAGCTGTGTAATACTGCCGATGCAATAAAGGGTGATTGGCCATTTTTCTCAATTGCATCATGACATTGCACATTTCCGTATTTTTTTCTGTGATAGAGAATACATTTTAAAAGAATCAAACTGACAGCAAATGTACTGAACTGTATCTATATTTTGAAGTTCTGAAATTACTTCTTCAAATTCCAACTCATTTTTTAAAAATGAGCAAACCTATCACTAAAAAAAAAAAAAAAAATGCAGCCCCAGTACTGGATTATTTTTTATATAAACCTCTGCAAGGCAGCTTTTACCTAGGTTATTGATAGATTTTTTCAGTCTGTTGAAAAGACCAAAGTAGAGCTGCTCTTGCTTCTCTGACATGGCACATAGCTCGATCTGATCTCTCTTGGGGGGCAGCTGCTTGAGAACCTGAGGAAGAAAGAGTTTAAGATTTTCAATAAGGAAGAAAACAGAATTTAAAAAACTGTCATGATAAAAAACGTGGTTACCTCTTCTTTCACTCTTCTGAGAATAAATGGCTTTATAATTTGTTTTGCATGTGCTATTCTCTCCTTTTCATATATGCTCTGCTCATCTGCTGGTTTCTAAGCAAAATAAAAACATCCTTTTAGCAATTATTCATTTAAATGATAATAATACTATACAACATGAATATCTTGTGCATTAGAGTCTAGATAATTTTTTACAGAAACAATTCGTAGTGTATAGAAACTCATGTTTCCATTCTGGGTTATAATCCAGAAAGCTCTGTATGTACTCTGAGGTTTCACATGCTTACACATGTACTATACTGAGATAATGAATCAGAACTGCCCTATGCCAGTGCTCAGAACTAACCAATCAACTGACTGAGTCAACAGCTGGTAACCCAGACCACGCTCATGAAATAAAGATGTTTGTGTGCATGTGTAAGAGGGAGAGAATTTTGTGGAAAATGGTCCCCAAAGAAACAGGGCTGTCTGATACAGATCATGTAGACAAAGACGGGATGGTACCTAGATAAAACTGTTAAGTTGCAAGAACAAAAACTATTGATTTGGGAGAATTAAAAGTGAAATTTTATTCAAGGATGTGAGGGGGAGTGCTCCAGATCTTAGAAACTGGAACTAGGAAAATACTATAGTTGTATTCATAAAATTTGCCTATTTCAAAAACTGGATACGAAGTGGAGAGAATTGATGAAATGTGACAAAGGAACTTAACTGGGCCTGCCCTTAACCCCAACCACGCTAGAGGCTGTGGCAGATCAGGAGTTCAAGGTCACCCTGGGCAATTTAATGAGACCCTGTCTCAAAATAAAAAAAAGTGCTGGGGAATGTAGCTCAGTGGAATGGTGCTCCTGGGTTTGATCCCCTGTTTTCTTTGGAGAGGGGTCGTTAGTTTGTACTGGAAGATACTATGGAAAATTCTTTTAAAAGGTGATCTAGGAGAGTCAGAATCTATACAAACATTTCTGTACTGAAAAAAAAATTAATGAATTTTATTTCAAAACATACAAATGTTTCTCGATATACTACTTTTGCCCAGTTTTACCATACATGTCATATATCTGTCTCTCCTTCAATGTAATATTGTCATTCCTCATAAAATTAGGACTTAAAAAAATTCCAAAATTTTTAGACATGAATGAATTCATCTATCATTTCACATATTATATAATGGCTGATTTCTGAACTGATCCAAATACAGGAACCTCAACTAACTTATTTCATAGAGCATATACATGATGAGAACAAAGACAAACTGGCAAACAGCCCAGGTAGAACACGAAGTAGCACATCTGGGAGAACACACGTGTGCATGCTTACTGTCTTGGAGGAAAACATCCTTCGGATTTCACTGGTGCTGCTACTAAACATATGTGGCATAACGAAGTTCAGCAGCGACATGAGCTCTAACAGGTTGTTCTGCACAGGTGTGCCTGTGAGCAGTAACCGATTATTTGCCTGTGAATGAAGATAAAATTTACATCAGGTTTTTTTAAGAGAGACACTTCCTTTTTGCCTATCTGGCCCAGAGTAAGGGCATAAGATGAGCGGGGAAGAAAATGAGAGCCATTATTAATAATTAACATTCTATGATGATAGGCTGAGAATTCAGATATATATTGCTTGCTATCATCATTTGCTGAATTTATGGAAGAATGCTAAAACCACTGGTCTGACTTTTTAAGTAGGTAGTGTGGGTCCTCATATCACTTTACAAGATGATAAAAGATAAACAATATGGGAGTATTTATAATTTACCACAAAAACACCGGTTGGTAAATTGGGGCACATGGGTGATGAGTTAAGAGGTAACAATCTTTTTAAAGCATCTTTAAAACAAAACAATATGTGACAAAGGCGACAGGCTCTTTAAGACTTAAAATATTACTATCTGGCTTCATACAGAAAAAGTCTGCAGACTCTAAATATAAAATACTGTGTATGTCACAATTACATAACCTACAATTTTATCACAACTTGGAACAATTTATAAAAAAACTCTCTTACATTAATTGTCATTAGATGCTGGTAGCGGATTGAGCCCATATTCTTTAACATATGGCCCTCATCAAAAATTGCATAATTGAGTTTCAGGCGTCGAAACAGACTACGGTCATCAGAACTGCTGATTGCACAATTGTACCTGTCATCAAGAGAAGAAACATCTATTGAAGATTATACCTGTTAAGCGTCAAGCCTACTAACACATAAACTTTTTCTTTTCTTAAGGTGATTTTTTTATTTTATGGAAAGAAGGTAATACAAAGTCAAAGTTTTATAACAAAATAATACAATGAAAGTTAATACACTGCATATTGTTTATCTTTAAAGTAGTTATTCGAGTATAAGATATGGGGATTAAAATTTCTCTAATCGATACTACCATGAACCTTCCTTTTCAATGAACTAAGAGACACTAATATTGTAACTGACCTTAATTTTTTTCCCCTTTCCCTTCTATCCTTTCCCCTTTCCTCCATCCTAGTTCTTGTTTCCTTTCAAACATTTTCTTCCCACTTCATATCTATTGTACATTTTAGACTTTATTTACTCTTTCAGTTTCTCACACTAAGGAGACAATATGATGTTTACCCATGTACATCTGATTTATTTCACATGTGAGTATGGTCTCAAGTTTGTCCTTCTTTATGGCTAAGTAGAGTAGTACTCCATTGTATAAAAACACATCTTTTTTATCCATTATTCAACTGAAGGGCATTTGGGCTGTTTCCAAGGTTTAGCTATTACAAATTGTGCTGCTATAAACATGGGTGCACATATATCGCTGTGGTATAATGTTTTTAATTCTTCTGGGAAGATACCCAGAAGGGAAATAGCTGGGTCAAATACGACCTCTAATCTTAGCTTCTAAGATTAGAATAGCCATACTAATTTCCACAGTGGATGCATCAGTCTACACTCCCACCAACAGTTGGAGAAGCGTTTCCTTTTCCCCACACCCTCTCCAGCATTTGTTATTGGCTGATTTCTTGATGATAGCCATTCTTTCTGGGGTGAGATGGAATCTCAGTGTTGTTTTAATTTGCATTTCTTGAATGACCAGTGATGCTGAACATTTTTAATATATTTATTTGCCATTTGTACTTTATCTGAGAAGTCTGTATTTATCTCAGATGCCCGTTTTTTAAGAGGGACTTCAAATTTGGAGAAGTCTGTTTTTTTTTCAGTTCTCTATATGTTCTAGATAGAAGTCCTTTGTGTGAGGGACAATTGATTAAAAATTTTTCCTACTCTGTGGGTTGTCTTTTCAACTCGGTGATTTCTTTTGATGTACAAACTTCTTTTTTTTCCTTTGGTACTGGGAAGAGAACTCAGGATCTTGCTCTTGCCAGGCAGGCGCTGTGCTGCTGAGATACATTTCTGGCCCGCAAAAGCTTTTCAGTAAGATGAAATCCCAATTGTTGATTCTTTGAAGTATTTCCTATGTAGTCTGGGTTTTGTTCATGAACTGTCTGCCTATACCTTTATCTTTAAGACTTCTATTTTCTTTTCCAGTAGATTTAGTATTTCTGTTTTATTACTTAGAGGTTTGATCCATTTTGATTTTATGTTAGTGCATGGTGACAGACATGGGTCTAGTTTTAGTCTTTGGCACATAGATAGCCAATTTTTCCAGTCCCATTTATTAGGCTATCTTTCTTCCAGCGAACATATTTGACCCCCTTGTCAAAGATAAGATGGCTGAATATGTTTGTAGTTGTGTTTGAATCTTCTAATCTGCTCCACTGGTCCTCAGGGCTGCTTTTTGCCAGTACCATCCTGATTTTATCACAGTAGCTTGGCAGTATTATTTCAAGTCAGGGATTGTGATGCTACATATCTTGCCTTAGTTAAGGGATATCTTTCCATTTTCTGATATCCTCTTCAACCTTCTTTTGCAGAATATTCTAATTTTCAATGTAGAGATGTTTTACTTCCTTTGTTAGATTGATTCCTAAGTATTTCATTTTGGGGGATGCTACTGTGAAGGGTGTGGTTTCCCTAATTTCTCTCACACTGAGTTAGTTGTTTCTGTATAGGAATGCTACTGATTTGAGTGTTGACTCTGTATCCAGCTACCCAACTGAATTTGGTTATTAAATCTAAAGTTGTTCAGAATTTTTGGGGTCTTCTACGTAGGTATCATGTCATCTGCAAATAATGATAACTTAACTTCTTCCTTTCCTGTCCTTATTCCTTTTATTTTTCTCTCTTGTCTAACTGCTCTGGCTAATGTTTCCAGAACTATACTGAATAGGCGTGGTGATAGTGGATATCCTTGTGCTGTTTTTAATTTTAAAGTGAAAGCTTAGCATTTTTAGAAGATTTAATGCCAATACTCCTCAAATGCTTTAATAAAATTGGAACGGAAGCAATACTCCCTAACTCATTTCTAGAGGCAAGTATTACCCTGATACCAAACCAGAGAAAGACCAAACTGAAAAAGAATGATAGGCCAATCTCCCTAATGAACATAGATGCAAAAATCCTCAATAAGATAGTAGCAAACGGACTGCAGCAAATCATCAAGAAGATCAGACATCATGAACAAGTGGGGCGCATCGTAGGAATGCAGGGACGGTTCAACATATGCAAATCAATAAACGTAATATACCATATCAATACAGCCAGAAACAAAAATCACATGATCATCTCAATAGACACCGAAAAAGCTTTTGACAAGGTCCAACATTCATTCATGACAAAACTCCTACAGAAAATCAGAATAGATGGTCTTTATCTGAATCAGAGAAAAGCCATCTATGACAAACCAACAGCCAACATCATACTAAATGGACAAAAACTGACAGGTGAATTTTTTACAGAATCATTTTTATTCATACGTTTCTAGTAGCCAGTTCCTAAAAGACAACCCTAGACATAGTTAATAGTCAAATAAATACATTACTAATGTATTTGTATCTAATGATTATTGACATACATGTAGCCAGTTATAAAAACTATGACACATAATGAAAAGAAAAATGTTAGAATCAGACAACTTCAACATACTTGGGAAGAGGTCAATTTGGGTTTAACTCATAAATAACCCGATATTGTTATACTGTTCAGCATCTTTACTCCATTTTAAGAAGCAGAAAAAAGAACACAAAGCTAAAATGTATCCAGTTTTAGAACATAAACTAATGGAGTAAATCTGAGAAATAACAGTTATAGTTGTTCAAGACTACTATGGAGACAGCCGGGCATGGCGGCACATGTCTGTAATCCTAGCACTTGGGAAGCTGAGGCAGGAAGATCGCTGCAAGTTCAAGACCAGGCTGGGCTACAAAGTGAACTCAAGGCCAGCCTGAATTGCAGAGTGAGAGACCCTGTCTCAAAAAGAGAAAAACAAAACAAAACAAAACAAAACCCAAAGACTACTATGGAGTGCTTTATTAAGATGACAATATGGATGAGCTCTTTCAAGGATGGACTCTTAAAGAAGAAACCAGAAGGGAGAAATAATAACCAGCAGTTAAACAGAGATTTATCCATGACTCATGTGATAAATGCAACGTACAGAGATGACTGAAAAATATGGTACATGTTTAGATTACAAAAGGACGTTTTACACAGCAAGAGATACTGCCAAGAATAGGGTAAGTGCCTCTGAAGTAAGAGAGAGGGAGTAGTCTGAAGGCAACTAATGGCAATGTGTCTTCGAGTGAAATACATTTAATTTAAACATTTGCATTGTTTCTGATCACTCT
>NW_004955405.1:4892407-4895072 GCF_000276665.1 Chinchilla lanigera | reverse complement strand
TGTACATCTATTTAAGAAAATTCAAAGCATATTCATTTTTAATCTTCTCAAACTTTATTCTGTATTTGTCGAATTAATTCTTCTGGCAGTACAAATTATATAAAATAATTCCTTATTTGATCACTGTGTAATGCTACCAAATCAATTCCATAAATGATCAGAATATTAACTATTATAACATCATCAAGATTAAATTTATCCTAGAAAACTGAGTTGTACTGACTTGATTTTTAGCACAGGACAAAGCCCATAAACATCATTTGCTATTTTGTCAGGCTGATAAATGCTTTCTGCGTGAGTACCTGTCACCCCAGAACTTGGTGGTATGTATAACTCTAGACTCTACTGGCCTCTGAATACATTAATGTGTGTACTGTGCACAAATGTGAACCTGCTCAACACCAATGAGCACCAGTGAGTAGGAAATAACATGTAAGTATCAGCACCTTACTTAATTGGAAACACATGAAGCAATCCCTGGAAAGGACTTGTTAATGTTAAGACAGATTAAAAGTTTCAAGTGGTTAAAACTAACTGTAGTTATTTATCAAATGCCTGCTATATAAACACAGCTTTTTTCAGATATGACCTCATTAACCCTTTAAACATCCTATGATGTAGTTATTATTTAAACAGATTTTTTAAAACCCTCAATCCTCAATAATCTGCACGAGGTTTCATAGCTAGAGGTGAAGGCTAAGATTCTAATTCAGGGAGTCAGTTTCACTCCTGCACCTGTTCCCATTCTCACTGGGACAGCACACACCCATATTAACCCATATACCTAGGACAAGGCAATATGCCCATTCTCCAGCTTTTATCAGGTCCCCTTAAATTCCCCTTACACACACGTGGTCTGTACACAGGGAAGCAGTCAGAACATAACTATGGCCTAAGGAATGGGTAAGGGGTCAAGCTTCTAAATCAAGACACCTTTATTGAAAGGGGCGGGGGGAGACTGGGGATATAGCTCAGTGGCGGGAGTGCCTGCCTGGCAAGCGCAAGGTCCTGAGTTTGATTCCCAGTTCCAAAAAAAAAGTCAACTAAAAGGAGGTGGGGATGAAAGATGTCCATCTTAAATCAGAATCTATTTCAACTGTGGGGCAAGGAATATATAAACTTCCTTTCTTAAAAAATTGTAAGTAAAAGTAGAAGAAAAATTACCAGTCCTAGGATCTTTACAATTCTCTCACTGTATGAAAAAAATATTCCTTTGCTGTCTTTGCCAATAAATTTTTCTGCTACTGAAAAAACAGAACTCTTACAGATGCAAAGATCTTTCAGGTTTAGAGATCTTATAGCCAGAGGCCATACAGCTAACCAAATCCAGGTCTGCAGTGAGAGGTGTTGAATCCAAAGCTCTTCTCTTAACCACTACAGAGCAAAAATGAACAAGTTCTCTTGCTGACCACCCACCCTATAGCCAACACTGAATTTCTCCATTATTTTTCTGGGTCCTTCTCAATGCATTAGTATTCACTTATCTTTTACACATAAGGCTGACATTTCATGAAAATGACCAAACTTGCTAAGATAGGTACAGCACATCGCTTGTAAATAAACTGAAGGCTCAACGTGCCATCCCAGTGTACAACCTACCACAAACTATTCTGAGCAAAAATGACTGGAACTCATCACTAACCCATTAAGACTAACTGTTACAATGTTCATTATACATCAAATGTGAAGAAGCAGTAAAAAAAAAGCATCTATTGTATGTAAGTTTTCATTAAAATAAAACTGACAATCACAAACTCTGTTAAAATAATTTGACTAGCTTAACAGCTTTATGATATTGAAGTATTTGTTGTAAAATATGTAGATGTATTTGTAAAGTTATTCTTCTTGCTGGATTTGGCTAAAGTACAACTATCTTTTATTTTAGTATCCTAAAACTGCTACCTGTTACAGGTACTTTCTTTGGAATGTAAAAAGATCAATGAAAATGCAATTTTGACAAAGACATTTTGGACCCAATGCATTATGACCAATTTTAAAAACAGGGTAACTATAAGAATGTAGGGATTTGCAAAAAATGAATAGATAAAAGAAAATGTGGTATTTATACACAATGGAGTATGACTTTGTCCTAAAACTTCTGTAGGAAAATGAAAGCATTTGGAAGCCATAATGGTAAGTGAAACAACTCAGACCCAAAAGTTTAAATATCACATGGCTTTTCCTATATAAGAAGCCCAAATACATAACACAAAGAGCAAGATAAGGAACGAGACAGAACTTGTGAAAACAGGAAATCTAGAGATGGAGGGAGGAGTAGGCGGAATGAAGATAAAAAGAACTGAGGTGTGTTATATGTGTGCATCCACTCCCCATAATGATAATCCTTATGTACCACAAACACACTAAAAAAAATGAAAAGAAAAAAATGTAGACATTTGGTCAGGTCTTTTTAACTACTTAAGGACTCCTTTGTGAAGAGTATGACACGTATTTCCAAATGGATGGTGCTCTTTACCTACTAAGGAAAAAAAGTTTCTGAGATCATAAAGGAAAATGAGGCAGCAGATTACTCTGAAGTTACTGTTTCTGTTAGAGGAAATTAAATTGGCTTTATATCCCTCGTCAAAGAAACTAGTTTCAAAATTATTTTCAAAGGTGAGAAAGACTTGGAACGGAAAAGCAGGGTATATATGATGTACTTACT
>NW_004955405.1:4886189-4892067 GCF_000276665.1 Chinchilla lanigera | reverse complement strand
ATAAGAGTGAAATTCTGAGTCTTCTCTCCCTTTCCTTCACTGTATCATATTTAACATTTTAAAATAAAAACTGTACAATGGTTTAGACCAGAAATTTTATGTTTCTCTACCAACTTTTGTTTTCTTTTGAGACAGAATTTCACTATGTAGTTCAGGCTGGCCTTGAACTCCTGGACATCCTCTTACCTCAGCCTACCAAGTAGTGGGATTATAGGTTTAAGCCACCATGCCCAGCTGTCTCCAAAACTATCTTTAGCAAGAATTCTAAAATGTCAATCTCTAAAAGGCAAATTTTCTATCACAATGTACACATAAACTTGCAATGGAAAACTAAACAATATTAGTATTGCTTCAAAGCATACTTTACTACCAAGCCTTTATTCTGTGAAGGGAACTATCCAAGGGCTTCGGGTGTACTCACTGGTTGAGCACTTGTGGAACATGTGTGTGTGGATCCCCAGCACACACATAAGAGATACAAGCACAATAAGATATCCATCAGGATGGCCTAATGCTTTTGTGTGTGTGTTAATACACTGCCTGGCCAGTACACCAAAGAAAAACTGTTTCTGCAACTCTTATATTGGTTGAAATATAAAAACCAAGACAATACATTCCACCCCTAAAAGTTCATTTAAAGAAAATCTGAACAGACTATCTCTAAAGCCTTTGAGAGTTGTACTTGGGATTAGATCAAGTACTTAAAAAAAAAACCCCGAAAACCCTCAGTCTAATGAAAAGGATAGTGTATTACCGGATCATACTATTTACAACTTTTGTGAATATGGGTTTAAGAGAAAAATTTTTAAGTGATGCAATAAAGCACTTGATTTTTAAAATCCAAATTATGATAAAGTAGACTCAACTGGGTAAGTCTTGTAGAGTGAAGAGCTCCCCATATCCAATGCTGGAGAACAAGAAGCAGCAGCTCCAACTACACTTTTAGGAGATGAATTTGCTGATATAGTTCTTTCTATGCAACAGAGAAAAGAGCTTCTTTTGTGGGAACTGCATCACGTTCCCCTACACCATCCCATAGCACCCTAGAAGGGCACAGAAAAGATTGTCGCTTACTGTTAAAGGCCAGTAACCATATCCTTTTTTATAACTTGACTTTTAATTATTAACCAATGATCAGCAAATATGCTTTGATCATTAACTTAGAAAAATACCAAAATTAAAATCAACAACTAAGGCAATCATTTTAATGAGGCCTTAGTGCTCATTTTACTAAAATACCTATGAGCAATATTCTGAACAGATGTTCATAAAGTCACACAACATTGCACAGTATGGATAAACCATAATTCATTCCAATTACTCCCTGATTTTAGGATTATCTCCATGTTCTTAGTGCTATAAATAACATCACAGCAAACAATTTTGTATTTTTTTTATAAAGGGTACTCTGAACAGTGCTGAATCTCCAGACTACTTAAAATAACCTTTTAAAGGAAGTTTAAAACAATTTCCCAACCCAGTTCCTCAAAAGCATGCCAAATGTGGCAGTTCTCAATGACAAAAAGCCATTTTAATGGCTGCTGACTGCTGAACAATCTTTAGTGTTTATTTTTTGCAAGAGTTTTGTCAAGGTACTTCATCAGAAGTAACAACTTGGGGGAGTTATGTATCTACTTAATACAAATATCTTTTCTTTTTCCTTCCTGAAGTGTTTCTACCTCAATAGGAGACTTACAAATCTGGGCTTTTCAAAAAATATTTTACCACAGATATAGCATATTTTAATAATTTCATAATTATATGGGTTCATAAACTTTTACAGTAACAGAAATAAGTAATGGACCTTTTTACAAACATCAAACTTACAGGGATAAAACCCACCTTTTAGTTTCTATGATTATATAAAAAATTGTAAGTTATCAGATAAGGAAGAGATAAGACTATACAAGATCATACCATTCTGCCCCACCAATATACAATGACAAAAAATCAAATACCCTGCTCAGGGTAGGGGGAAAAGAAAATCAGTGAGAAACCATTCATACACCACGACATGCCATTGTAGGAATAGGGGTGGGGGTTCTTTCCTGACAATAGCTGTGGCATCTTATTTAATGTCCCTAGGCACACTGCAAAAATAAGGTCAAATATTTTTATAACTGAGATAAATGACAGTGTTTAATAAATATTACCTTTGGTTTAGAATGGACGGTTGTTCTATGTTCCATCCACCTCCATTTCCAGTGAGCATGGTAACTTGCTTTGTCAATTTATTTGAAATGTCTTCACATTTGTTCATAAGTCTTATAACTACATCCCTTTCTTGGATCAGTGTCTTACAGTTCCATATCAAATCCTCTGATAAGCCATTAGTTTTAGATATCTTTGTGAACTATGGCAGGGAAAAAAATAGTTTAATATGCCAGGTCTAGTATATAAAAAGGCAAAATTCTCTTAAGGAAGCATTTATTAATTTAAACTTTTATTAATCAGCTTAAACAAGTGTTAGAAGAATCTGATTTCTCATCTCCACATCCAAATTCTTGAGTTTCACACCAACATCCTACTGTCACTTCAAACTCATTATACTGAAATAAAATATACCTTTTCCCATAAAATTCACTATCTTAATTAGCAAGCTGCTGGTAATATCTCCTATTCAGTTTTTTCTTCAAAATCCTAGCTGGACCTTTCTTTAATAAGAAAGATAACAGTAACAAAATGCAGTAACTATGTATCTGACTTGTCTCCATTTTTTTACTTATGATTATTGTAAGATACACCTTCCTCACATTTTTTCTCATCCATCATCAAAGTGTAATCCCTGACTTTCTTGAAATTCCAACTGTTTGTCATTTAATATTTTACTCTTTAACTAGTACTTGGAAAAATGTTACATGAATCAAAAGTTAAGTATGGCTCTGGGAGAATACCTTAGTGGTACAGTGCTTGTTTTAACACGAGAGGGCCTGGATTCGTGTCTTAGCACTACCATCAAAAATACATAGGACCAATTCAGTAACTACTTAAAACCAATTTCAATGTAGCACTTGTATGAATGGTTTTGTGTGAAAGCTTAAAAAAAGTTATCTTTCAAAGTTAATCTTTTTGAGTGAGTCAGAGTCTCACTATGTATTTCAGGATGTTCTTGAACTCATGGCAGTCCTCTTGCTTCTGCCTCCCAAATGCTGGGACTATAGGCATGCACCACAATGCCTGGAAATTTATTTGTATTTATTTTCCAAAAGAAGACACTGAATACTTCAAATGTAAAAGCTATAGCAGTATTAGAATTTTTCATGCAGATACGCAATAAAATGTCTAGTTGTAGAATATACTGATAATTTTATGAAAATGGAGATCATAACAATATGTTTTTCATTTCTATTCTAGAGTGAGTTGGTAAGATAAAAACTATCAATCTATTCCAAAGCCATATTATTAATGGTCTGTAGAAGTTTAAATGAGCCAGGCATCGTGGCGTATAGCTGTAGTTCCAGCACTCGGGAGGCTGAGGCAGAAGGATTGTTGCAAGTTGGAGATCAGCCTGGGCGACAGAGTGAGCTCAAGGCCAGCCTGAACTCCATAGCGAGACCTTGTCTCAAAAAAAAAAAAAAAAAAAAAAAAAAAAAAGAAAATAAGATGTTTAAATGAAATCTTTTTTTAAAAAAAAGCACTTTACAAAACAGCATTGTGAAATACTTTTTGTGTACTACAATATTCAAGAAGACACACACACACACACACACACACACACACACACACACACACACACCAACCCCGAAAGGGGTAGGTGCCCAATTTGGAAGAGGAGCAAGTCAGGTTAGTTAAATACAGAGAAAAGATGTGGGCTGAAGAATAAAAAGATGGTGCACAGGTGGCCATCAAATCAAAGTCAGAGACAGTGAGGAGTCTATGTATGGAAAAGCACATGGCACTGAAAGATCAGTAGACTGAAACCTTAAGGACTATAACATTTTGAAGTTTTAAAACAGAACAGAAGAGCAAGAAAAAAGACGCACAGTATAAGAAGGAAGCGAGGAAATGATAATTGCAAAAAAGAGATCGCAGTTTCAACTGTCAAAAGCACAAGCAACTCACCTGATTCCATTCGCTGATTAAAATGAACTTATCTAACAATTAGCACATGGTAAATGATAATTTCTATAGCATTTCTCATCACAGTTCTGAGAAATTGAATACTTATTGCAGTTATAAATGTACACTGTAACTATATGCTATATGATGCTTTTAAAATGTGCCTGAAGCACATGGAGAGGGAAATACTCATCTAGTAACTATTATTCTTATCTAAAGATGTCAGGGTACCTTTGAAGGTTAGCAATTCACCACAGTATATGCTTAGTGATGAATAATTAATTGCATTCTCCTCCCACCCAATATAAAACCTGTATTCTCTAAGGAATAGGTAAAGAAATGAAACATGCACTATTAAGATTCTTCACATGTGTAAGTTACTGTCATAAGCAAAGCCAGTATGAGACTATACTAATATATACAAATTAAAACTAAAGCACTACTTAATAATGAATGTGGCGCTGTTCTTCAAGTACTTTCAAAAGCTGTGTTATATAACATGTCATTTGGGAAAAAAAAACCAGCATGTCATGATCTGATGGGTAATTATCAGCTTACTATTCTCTGCCTCTGAAGTGCTCCTATAACTGCAAGATTTCTACTTTATCTTGCTGGGAGATAAAAAAGTACTAGTTACAAATTCCAAATTGTTAGGTAGCTTAAGCCGTCCAAACTCATAAATTTAAGATTGATAAAAAATATCTATCGATTGACTTATTTATTTAATTTTGTAAAAGCAGGGACTGTACCTAGGGCCTATGACTGAGCTACATACTCAGCCTTTTTCATTTTTTATATTTTGAGACAGAGACTCACTGAGACTCCCACTATGGGCTTGAAGTATGCAACTCTCCTGTCTCAACCTCCCACAGTGCCGTGATTTTGCAAGTGCATGCCATCATACTGACTTTTTCTTAAAAATAGAAACTAGGTAAGTCATTCACAAATCACAAGGAAGAGTGAACATGGAGGGATGACCAGTCATCATTTAGGGAACTTGGAAGCAACGGGAAAGCAGCACTTATTCCACATTTTGCACACAACAAGCAAACATGTAGAAGGACAGGTACAGAAAGCTTTTTTATAGATCACTGTTAAGGAAGTAGTAATGACAGCATTAAAATATTAGTTTTTCAACCCTTTATTGAATTATGGACCAGGCATGTAGCATCAATAGCTGCAATATCACATATGACAAAGCCTGTCTTTTGATGAAAGAATACATCACTAACTACTGCACATAGGCAAACAAAACAGGCAACTCCGAACTAGATAGACAAATGCTGAGCAAGACTGAAAGTCATCACATATGACAGTATACTGGACAGCTCATCTATGAAAGGAATTCACAGTTATAGTAACATGAACAGTATAAATGATCTTCAAAACTAGCACATCACAGCAGGACCCAGAATTGGCAGCAGCTATGTAAGGTAAAGCAGAAAAAGAGAAGAGAGCTAAATCCTACTTAGCTATAACGTTAAGCTGACAGATAGGGCCCACAACTGACAAAAATCACTATATTCTACAAGTACACAAGGGACGAGGAATCAGACAAAAGCAGTGAAAGCGGTTATGTGTGGGGAGTGGGCTGGGGAAAAAGATGGCCATGAACCTGAGGGAAAGCAGCTCACAGAACTATTTAACTTCTTAACCCTAAGTGCAAGTATGAATAATCACAGTGAAGTTTAACTACAAAAGGCACAGAAAGCCAACACGTTCTCCTATACTATTTTTATTAACCTGGGGTGGGAGACGATGGCACCACCTAACAGAAGAACACTGCTGTCTCCATTCTATTTTCCCAACAAAGAAAGGC
>NW_004955405.1:4872082-4877494 GCF_000276665.1 Chinchilla lanigera | reverse complement strand
GAAGTATGTATGAGGTATAGCAAAACAACACCAATTTATATGACTCAGAGCCATGAATCAGCAAATTCTGGTATGGGGGGATCCTGAAGCAATCACCTACAGATAGCAAGGGAGGAACTGTACCAATTTATAATTTTTCTGCTAATAAAGAGCTTTCAGAAATATCATACTTTCTTATGCACATAAAAAAAAGCAAAATAAACTGGGTAACGTATTCCTCACATTTCTTTACATTTAAAATCTGGATCTTGTGAATCACTTTTTGGCCTAAGAACTGATACTAGTAGCTTTTTTTTTTTACACAGTATCATTCTTTTTTTCTTTTTTCCTCCAGTACCAGGAATCAAACTCACGACCTTGCGCTTGCCAGGCAGACGCAGTGCCGCTGAGCTAAATCCCCAGCCCAAAGTGCAACCCCAAGGTTGACTATGACTTTTTTTTTTTAATGTACTGGGAATCGAACTCAGGACCTTGTGCTTGCCAGGCAGGCACTTGTGCCACTGAGCTATATCTCCAGCCCAACAATGTAGTAAGTGATTTTTTTTTTAATTTTTTTGATTTTTTTTTTCCAGTACCAGGAATTGAACTCACAACCTTGTGCTTGCCAGGCAGGCGCTGTGCTGCTGAGCTAAATCCCCGGCCCCCACAGTATCATTCTCTAGACAGGAATACTGGGAAACCTAAATAGTGTGCGTTACAAAACGCCTAAAGCTAGTGTGCCATGTTTTCCCCGCCAGCGCTCGGGTTTTAGAGCTGGCTTTGCAACTACAAAATGCGAAGTTTACTTGGCTCTTGCTCGGTGCTGTTACTAAACACCGCACGTGTGGCTCCACTCTGCCCACCAGCCCTGTCCGCTCCATTAACCTGCTCCAGAGTGAACAGCATTCCCCTGGTTCACAGACTTTTATTCCACGCCAGCACAAGCTTCTGATGCAAGTGTTTGACAAATTCATGAAAGTGCAGGCTCAGCCATCTGATTGACTCAGTAACTGTAAGACACTACCAAGCAAAAGACCCACCCTGAGAGCTGTCCAAATGTTAAAAATGTTACACTCAAACAGGCAGTTGATAGAAGGCTTAGGTACCAAGAAAGACTGGCAAAACAGAGAAATATACTTATTGTTTTTACTTTACACTGCCGTGAAGACTAAGTCAAGACATTGAAGAAGTGGTCATGTAAAATGTTTTACGTCATTACTTTCAACACTTTGTAGCCCCACTCTCTAACGAGGGGCTGACATGCAGACTATGTGGGGAGTACGTTTTCCGGTGCATAGGGTCATTACCCTGGTCTCCTGCAAACACTCTCAGAGACTCCAAGGCTTCCGTATATATCCACTCGTGTTCTTTGAGTACTTCTCTTAATTCCTGGAAAGAAGTTATTAAGGGTTGTATTACAAATTAGCAATATGCAACATTTCTACAACTCTTAAACTAAGCTAATCACCTGAGAACATAAAGAATTCGTATCTTACTATTTCACATTTGTTTTAGGCTGCATACAAAGGCATTCTGTGTAACTGCATCTCTGCAAATGTACTGAACCATGTTTGTCAAAGGGAAGAAAACCTGACAAAATTTTGTATCTCTAGTTCTCCCCGTGAAGTTCTCTCAATACTGGAGGATCAAAAACAGTATTTGCTCAATTAAAATTGAAACTTCAAAGCCTGGCCTGGTGGTACATACTGTAAACCCAGCACTTGGGAGGCTGATGCGAGACTGCTCTGAGTTCAAGGCCTGCCGGGGCTATCTAGTGAGTTCAAGATAAGCCCTACCACACAGTGAGACCCTGCCTCACAAATGAAAGCAAAAAAAACAAAATAGAAACTTCAAGTGACTAGACTTTTACACGTAGCTTCAGTGCATGTAATGAACCAGTATGCATAGCAACAAAATTCTGTGTTCAGCTCAGCAGAACTCAGCAGATCGTTCCCTGAGCACAACAAGAAGAAATCACTGCAAGAGCAAATGTACTCCCAATGTACACACGCACCTCAGCGAGGAGCAGGGAGAAGAGCCCCTCAGCACCGGCATGCTCAGCACTCTCTAATGACCGGCATGGCATGTTTTCTTACTATCCAAGCAGCACAACAAAGCTTTTTCAATTTTAAGGCACTGAAATGCAATGTTACACTTTAAAATTCTTCTAAGTAATTTCAAGAATGAGAACAATAAAAAAAATAATCTAAGCAGTTACTTGAGGGGGAAGGGCCATAGATAACTCTCTAGGCGATTTACATTTCATAAATGAGTTCACCATATTTATTAAAGTATGTTTGGTGTGATTTGGGTTATAATGCTAATACTCTTATTAGGCAATAAACTAAAAACAGTGAAGAATTCAAAAGTAGTATAAAACAGTTTATAGAACCATGATAAAAAGAGCTTTAGTTGGAAAAATATAAAACTTGCCTCAAGCTTATACATGGTTAACCACTATTTTGCAAATGTTTATTTAATATACACAAATTACATTTCCGTATCGTACTGCTCACCTGTTTATCAAAATTGGGAAATTCCTTTTGCAATTTCAATACAATACTTTCCTGCTTTTCCCAATTACTGCTAGATTCTGCAGACTCATTTGATTCCTCTCCCTAATAGAGAGGGAAGGAAAAAAAAGAACCAATTTAAGTCATCATTAGTAACAATGGTATTAGTGGTAAAATGGTCAATTACACTTGTATTTTGATGTGATTTGCAAATTACACATTTGATCACATACAGTGTTTCTTTTTGTTCATGTGAACACTGATAAATATACGTCTTAGAGGACAATACTGCTGACTTCAGAGCACCGGAAGACCCTAGTATGTGTCCATTAACATAAACTGTATCCATAGTACTGAAACAGAGACAAATCTGCTAAAACTAGAAAATCCCCAAAATTAATATAATTCATCCATAATTTTATTACCTCCAAAATAATGACGTTTTAAAAGCAATGCCAGTATTTTATCATGTTTACAATTTTATACCTACCAGTAAGTTTTAAATACCAAGAGAAAAGCTTTTATATCAGTCCTGAATCATAAAATGGCTTAAATACTAATTGTTCAACCATAACACAAAAGTGAAATGACTCAAGGGACTTGAGTAGCTATATATAAAAACTAAAATTAATCTAGAAATAACTGGGGCTAGACACATAAAGTTTCACTTTTCTTTCACTTCCTTTTACTTGCAGTATATAGTTAAATCCCACATTTAAGCAAAAAGAAGAAACCTTTTGTATTCGTGTATAGGAAGAATCTTGTATCATAGTCAATAAAAAGCTAAGAACTCTGCAGGAACTGTATTATATGCTATACAAACACGACAGAGAAAACCAGTCCAATTTTCTCTTTTACCTCCTTTATAATCCAACAGTTGAATAAATATCTTTATTTCAATAACTAAGGCAGAAAGAATTAAATTGAGAGTGACACCTCTCTTGCACATAGGAACAAAATAAAGTTCTGTAAGACAGAGGCAAATAAAGTGCAATGGAAGGGCTGGATGTGTAGTTCAGCAGTGGAGTGCTTGCCCAGCACGCACTAGGCCCTGGATTTGATCCCTAGTACCAAAGGAAAAAAATGCCATGGAGGTTTGTAACAGGAAAAAAACTAGATGTATGTTATAAAGGGAGTGGCCTCTCTGGGCTGGAGCACAGTAACAATGGCTACAAGACTGAAGAATTAAACCACAATTAACAATGCATAACCAAAGATTAATCTTCATTCAAAAACAGCAGAAGCAATGGGGTTTTCACCAGGAGTACATAAAGCAGTATTTGGAGAAAGTGTTTCAAAACCCCCAGAAATTCATACTGTCCTTCTCACTTAACAGTGAGGACACTGCAAGCCCAAGACTAAGCACTTGAAAGGTCACAGGTAAATAACTAGTTAGGGTGGAAAAGTAACAGCTGTCTGGCTCCAACTATAGAGATTTTCCAACATTTCAGTTGTTTATACAGCACATTCCTATTTTTAACAAATATATCAAATGTCCAATCAATGGAAAGATAAAGAAAAACTATAGTAGATACATAAAATGGATGATTATTGGCCCTAAAAAGAATGCAGTGCTGACACATTATAGTCTGAGCAGATCCTGAAAACATGATACTACATGAAGAGGACACTGAGCCAGGCACTGTAGCATGCACCTGCAGTCCCAGCTATTTGGGAAGCAGAAGTGGCATGATCATTTGAGCACAGCAGTTGGAGGTTATGCTGGGTAGCATAACCAAACCCCGTCTCAGAGAAAAAAAAAAAGGATAAAAGGTCACATATGATTCTATTTTTTGAATAATGTAAAATAGGTAAATCCACAGAGAAAAAAGGCAAACAGGTGGCTGCCAGGTAAAGAAAGGAATGAGGAGAAGCAACCTGATGGATACAGCACTATGGGGTGATAAAAAACACTCTGGAACTAGGTAAAAGTGACTGTGTATAATATTATGATCGCACTAAATGCCACAGAACTAGCCTCTCTACAATCGTTTATTTTACACTAAGTGAATTTCACCATCCAACTCAGGGGTCTAGCTCTGTGATAGTGTGCTGAGCATGCCCAAGGCCCTGGGTTCAATACCCAGCACAAAACATCATTAACAACTCCCACTAAGAAACTGCTTATAAACTAGCAAACAGGGGTACAGAAAATACTGTGTTTAACAGCACATCCAAATCAGACATCCAGCATTCCATAGAAGTGTCCTTATCATTTGCTGCTTGCTTTCAGATCCTACCAGACAACTGTCCCAGTCCTTAGTGACTGAAGATACACAAGATGTCCACCAGTTACACTGGAGCTTTACAGAAGCCAGAAAGCACATGCAATCTGGTCCTGAATCTGTCTCAGTGGGCCGAGGAGTTATGACTGATTCAATCTTGTGGTTTATCTCCCAGCTCTAAAATACACAGTTGGAACACACATATTGGCATGAACAAAACCACACATTAGCTCCCTGAAGCATGAAGTATGGGCCACTATTCTAGGAAATATCACATTGCTACTCACAATCAAAACAGTAACAGCAAGATTGTATTCCTTAAGGACCTCCAGAGGCTGAAAGACGCATCCCGGCCCACACAAAGTTGCAAAAGTCTTGCAGAATTATTTCAGAGTATCACAAACGCTTAAGTGATGAATGCATTGTGGCTGTTCTACTAGATGTGGGATTTTTACTGAGGCAATCAACTTGGCTACGCAGTTATCCATCAGGCAAATGTTTCTTCTCCTTATTGAAGTTACGCAGTTCAAATGAGCAATCTGTTTTCATCTGGGCAGATTCAGATACACCCTCACTGCCTTCAGAACTATGATAACTCTGCTATTTTTCATAACAAGGTGCACCAAGCATTCTGTTTTGCAGCACACAGAACATCACTTTGATCTATTACACCAAAGACATCATGGTAAACAGAC
>NW_004955405.1:4869028-4871727 GCF_000276665.1 Chinchilla lanigera | reverse complement strand
AAGATACTCTAAAGCTGTGACAGCAAACCTCTTAGAGCTTTCAACGATACAAACAGTCCACTGCAGCATATGCCAGAAGTTCGCCACCACTGCCCTGAAGTCTCTGGCAGGCTCCATGAGAAATCACAGCAGAGATACTTGTCTCTATGTTGTATGTGCCATACTGGCTTATAATTAACAAATAAAAGATATTTCTGTTTTTAAGATGGGAGTCTCACAATGCTGCGCAAGCTGTCTTCAACTCCTGGGCTCCCAGTATCCTCCTGCCTCAGCCTCCCAAGTGTGGGGACTACAGCCATGTGTCACCATACCTAGTTAAGTAAATATTTCTGCTGCTTTACCAGTCTCCTGGTTTCATAATAGAGCTGCTTATATAGTTCCAAACTCATCCGGATGCCATACAAGACTACTCTAATTGCCTTTAGCATTATTAAGTCAGTCCAATTGTTTTAAAAATCTGGTAAGCTGATGTATTAAGCTGACATGATGGAGCCCTTCAGCTTTCACTGTGGTCATCACTATCTCCTGCATCCACACAGCCATCAGTAGCAAGCTGATGAGGACTTCTGTGGTGCGACCACTAGGGTGGGACCCTAGAAGCTTTCAAATATCTTCATTTTATACTTCTTCAAATCCATTGTTTTTTTTTAGATCAGCACAGCTAGTTTGGAATTTTTAAAAATTTCCCTGAAGAGGGGTTGGGGATTTAGCTCAGCGGCACAGCGCCTGCCTGGCAAGCGCAAGGTTGAGAGTTCGATTCCCAGTACTGGAGAAAAACCAACAACAACAAAAAAATTTCCCTGAAGGATGAAGTATTTCATAATCAAGAATCAGATCAATGAGATCTCTGTAGTCCATATAATAATATAAACACCCCACCCACCCAGCCAACTACTGGGGATTGAGCCTAGGACCTTCACACTGAGTTATATCCAGCCTTTTATTTTGAGACAGGGCCTCACTAAGTTCCCAAGCTGGTCTTCAACTTGCTATCCTCCTACCTCAGCCTCCCAAGTGCTGGGATTACAGGCATACACCACAACACCTGACTATAAGCACTTTTATTGTATCACTCCAGGTTAAAACAATGATAGCAATGGCCATTTTAATGTTAAATTTCTTCCAAAATTCCTTAACTATTTTTGGATTCTCACCTTCAGTAACAGAAATTAACATCATAAATGTTCACTTTATATGTAAGTTATAAATGATGCTTCTACAGCTTTATCAAGGAGTTGTAAGAGGCAGTTTTTGGAGGAAAAACGGACAGGCGTAAGTCCTGCTTTTGTGGAGAGCACAGCTTGATGCCCTGTGAGATCTTTTAAAGTTTGTTTTTGAGGCTTCTGTTATTGCAATAATCTCAGTAACTTGGAAGAATTAAGTAAAAACACTAATACAATATGGGCAATGATCCATACATTTTTCCAACAGAGAAGCCCATCCCAAGGCTGACTAAAAATTCCTTTCACAAAGTTCACTTAAAAGGGTTACAGTTTGGTGAGTGATAAACTATTACTGGCTTTAGCTTAAAGCCTCTATTTGCCCATGCTGCCAAGTACCATAGTTATGTTACCTGCTAGAACCTTAAACTGTGGAGCATGTTTTGTGTCTTTGAGGCAGGAATTCATAACATACTTGTGCCATCAAAACCAAGAATTTAACTCCGTGCACAGCTGTCTTCTCAATTTACTTCTTATCACTGGTGGAAAATTCTTTTGGAGCTTTTTCATTTGTACTAATGGCTATATCAAAAAGCTGAGGCTTAAGAAATTGGAGCATTGTTTGAAATAACTACAGCAAGCACTAGTGGCATTAAAAGGAACCACTTCCGCAAGATACAGTGATTTCCTTGTTCAGTTTTAGCGTATAAATAAAGTTCTGTGTGAGAAAGGCTGTACTTGATTTTTCACTCGTTAGTCTTGAGTCCCAGTGTTCAACCATCTTTCCTTTTCTTTTATTTCTTTATGCCTTGTTTTTCCTGAGTTAACAGCACTTGAATCTGGTCCAGGCATATTCTTTTATTTTTATGACATTACCTCATGATCCTCAGTGACATTTTTTTTGTATCTGTTGCTTGGGATTTATCACATGTTCTCATTTCTATGCATTTTCTCCTTTTGAGTTCTTTCTCATTACATAAAATGTTTCTGTTTTGCATGTAGCACATGGCATTTTCGAACCAGGATGCTTAGACTGGCTTGGGGTATTGAATGAGTGGTCTTCTCAAACAGAAAAGGTCACAAAGTAAGCAGGAAAACACAGATCATGTAAAACAATACATATGGTAAAATGAGGCAGTCAGGAGATGTCTGAGATGTATGTTTTCTATACTATATTCCTGTGGGCTTGGTTCGGCTGGGAGCAATTTTCTGTGTTCACCTAGCATTTTTAATGGATAAAACTGCACATACACATGCATGCAAATTTTGCCTTCTTACAAATTGTTCCCTGATATATTTATTGCACTAAGGAAAAAAATTCACATTTTAAAAACAGAACCAACTGATATATTTCTATGAAACAGTTTTTGGATTGATAGCAGGTTCTCATAGCAGCACAATGGTTGACAATAGGACATCAAGTAATTTTGAGGTGTGCTATTATGTGACCTGGGTATCTGATCCACCAAACCAAAAACTGAACATTACAGCAATAATTCATCAAATATAAACTGTTTAGTCAGACATCACACACACACA
>NW_004955405.1:4866589-4868083 GCF_000276665.1 Chinchilla lanigera | reverse complement strand
GAAAATACAACTTTGGTAAGGGGGAAGGCAAGGCTAAAACCCGCAAAGGTTCACAATTTTAGTATCAATTTTATTGGAATCTGAATTGTACAGTTTTATAATACTCAAAGTAAATGCATACAGCGTTTTGAGTTATAAGCTTAAGATGACTGTTACAAAATAAAACTGAATACCATAAACCTTTAAAGCACAGGGATCACGTTAGTATGAATACTTGTTTCCTACTTCAGTCCATAATGCAAATGTGCATTGTGTATACACAAACTAGTATCTAGCATTCACCTTAGAAGTCTTAGCAGCCATACATTTTCTAGAGTTAAGTACTTACTATTTTAAGTCTGGAAAAGAATCTTCAAACTAGATCATTTATGCCATGTCATTTAAACATGTTTAATTCTCTCCTAAAAAGATGATAACTAAAAACACAACACCAATAAATTCTTATTTTCACTTTCTAAACAGGGTACAAACTTTTGTAAACAAAAACCTTCAGATGATACTATGTAAAGACTCCCTTACAGCTTAATATGCAGGGTAATAGTGTCTATAGATTTTAATTTGTGGTAAAACTCAGGTCCAATATCATGACTTGTAAATCTAAGATTGCTATTTTAAAAAGGTCTTTTGCTACAAATATCCTAAAACACAATAGTTCCTGTGGTGAGAGAGTAAAGATTAGCTTATCTTCCAGTTAAAAAAGGCATCCTTCTATACATCACCTAAAATTGCATTCTACTAAGAACTTTCCAACTATCCCATCCAATCCAAAACACAGAGGGAAAGTATACTTAAAAAACAAGAAAATCCTGTTTTCTTGTTTTCACCTTGTCTACATTTTTAAAAAAATACATGAATATGGAGTATAAGGGTAAGAAAAAACATCTCAACTTAAATTGAGGTTTAAATTTAATAAGGGTTGCAAACTCCCTGGAGTGGGGGTTCTGTTCGTTGTCTCCCCATACACCCTCAGGACCTCCAACAGCATACGCCATGTACTAGGTGGGGCCCAAGACATACTTGCTAAATTAACGAGGAAGTCAAATGATAGAAAATGCTCAAGAAAAAAAGACTGGACACTGCTACTGAATAATCATTCTACAACCTGTTTTCAACGGAAAGATTTATGTAACATTTCCTAAGTCATTAAGCAATTCAACAAATGTTCACTGAACCTATCATTTCTTAGGCTTTTCTAAAATACTCTAAGTACTAAAAACACGTTAATGAGGAAAATAAGTCAACTCTCTCCCATACCATTTTCTCTTATCAGATGGTCCTTAAGAACTTAGCATGTACCAGACACCACAGTAAGGAAGTTACACTAACTTTATTAGTAGTTCTTTACAACAACCCATGAATTTAGCACAGAATACTATTTTACTGCTAATAAACAAAGAACACAGAAGAGTTAGGCAACACTGCCCAAGGTCACACAGCTACTAAGTGGAAAACAAAAAGATCTTGATATTCTGTGTAGGTGACACCCACACAATA
>NW_004955405.1:4847031-4866170 GCF_000276665.1 Chinchilla lanigera | reverse complement strand
AGTAGAAAAATACAGGTAGGGAAAGGGGTATGCATCATACACAGTTAATGAAAGCATAAACTGGTACAACCATGAACAAAAAACAGAAGTACATATAACAAGTAAAAATGTATATATTCTGAGGAACTTAAAATTTAGCCTACAGAAATAAAGATTTTTGTAGAAAGAGTTAATAATGGAAACAAGGGCTGGGGATTTAGCTCAGCAGCACAGCACCTGCCTGGCAAGAGCAAGGTCATGAGTTCCATTTCAGGTACTGGAAAAATACAAAACAAAAAAACAAACAAACAATAGAAACAAGTGGTAAGAAGAAAAGTTAATAAACTAACCCTTTGAGTAGTCACAGAGAACTGTCATAAAATTATTTAAAATAATCAAATACCTAACTGCACTGACAAAATGCCCATGATGAATTAGTGACTTAGGTTTTACACCCTTGTGGATATGTGCGCTGTAAGTGTGTATGAACACAGGAAAAAAGAATCAATGGAGTATACGGTTATTTTCATTACTTACTTTAAATGCTTTTCAGTACTAGGATTACAGGTGATTTTTTTGGGGGGGATATGTGTGAATTAACAAAAAAAGTCAAGATAGCATATGCTAAAAACTTGAGAGATTTTTTTTTTTCTGTATTGCAAGCTCCTTCAAATGCATTTATTTTCTTATCAGAAGCCTGAAACATGGCATAAATATTTACTCATTGAAGGAATGCTGATTACCAGCAAGGACTTTCCACAAAACATTAGTTCCTACTGACTCAGGTTTGTAGACCTGTAAATAAAACCACAGTGCAATTAGAAAAGATATCTAAAAGTGAACAAGAGACACCTTCCAAAATTTCACTGTTATGGGATTTGATCCTAGAAAACAAAGAGGATTACCAATGAGAAGTTGGTCCCTCTCTTTCTTGGGGGAGGCAAAAAAAATACTAAACTACAAGTTTGGTTCCCAAGTAGCTGTATGACCTCGGTGAAGTTACTTACCCTTCTACAGCTTCAGTTTCTTCATCTAAAAAACTGAAGCTATTAATACCTCACGGGTTCTTGTAAGAATTCACGACAGTGCTAGGTAAACTGCAAAGGACCATTAATAAGGTATTATTATTATGTAACTAGTAACCCAAATGACTTAAATGCAGCCGAGGAATACCTGCATCACCAAACATCAGCAAGGCGGCAGCAATGGCTCCATCCATAGTGGTTGTTGACTCAATCAACTAACAGAAAAAGAAAAGACATATTTAAAAAATAATGCTGAAGGAATAATTTCACGAAGTTACTGAAATATTTAAGACAAGTACATTAAATGTCATACAGAGTGGAGTATATGCTTGTGTTATGGTGTAAGTTCTGGAAGTCTTATGATAAATTTTCACAAAATCTGGTTTATTGAAAAAGTCTGGACTTATCTAAGTATATCTTAAAATGCATAAAATTTACTCTTCATCACAATAAAGAATAATTAAAACATACAGTAAATATACTATATTCCAGCTTTTGGTATTTTAGGTCTAAGGCTTTTCTCTGAAACCGTAAAAACTTCCCATTTCTGTTTCAGGCATTATGTGGGCAGAGGTGGAGAGAGAACAGGAAAGAAAAAGGACAGGGAGATGGAAGAGACATAGAGAGAAGGCCTGAGAGAGGAAGCGTGATGGACAGTTATACACTTTTGCTATTTTTAGAATAAAAAGGCAGAATCCTGGTCTTTGAAAAATCTAGTTCTTCTTAAGATGAATGAAAGACTGCTGATTTTTACTTTATTTTTGAATGGCCTGAAGCTCCCCAAAAATATAATGCATATAATATTTACCTAATAGTTTTAAAATACTGTTTTTACACTGTTTGGTAACATTTTAGATTTCAGAAGAAACTAAATATCCCACATTTTTCCCGTTAGTTTTGATCCTATTGGGGAAGGGATGCTAGGGATTAACACAGGAACCTGTGTGTGACAGACAAATACTCTACAACTGAGCTACATCTCTAGCCTTTACTTTTAATAAGCTGTTTTTATATTAAATCAGCCACAAGTCAAATATGAGAATACTTTCTTCTACACTCCTTTTTCCTGGTTTTGGAACCTCTGATATTTTCTAAGGCCCTCTTCATTTTCAAAATAGTCAAAGCATATTCTTACCAAGCCTAGAGCTAAATTTGTATTTTATCACTTCTAGAGCTCCTTAACAAGTGTCTAAAAATGTGTATAGTAATTTATACATGTCGCCTTTCTCTTGAACTGAGGGAATCACTTGAAATATAAATTACTCTGGAAGAGTGCTCCACTTTGAAGTGAATGTTAAATTTCTACAGTGTCAGATACTGATGAATAAGACAGAAACTATCAAGTATGGGGAGCTTACATAAGTGTTTCCGGTAGAAGGAATCCCATTGTGGAAGTACTCAAACACAAGAAAACCTCCCAACCTAGGTAGGCTTGGAAGATTAAGATTATTTTATTATTTACAAGTGTAACCTTCCCTATTAATAAGCTATGACTCCCACAAAATAAATTTCAGGCCTTTACCTTTCCTACATAAAATAATTACCTTCAAACATATATCTTTAGAAAAATGGCTATCCACAAATACCTATAGGAAGGATTCAAGAGAGACTTTTATCATCAGTACAGCTACAACTAATTATTATAAATGGTACAACCTTAAGTAAATCAGCATCACTTCTTTGTGGAAAAAGTTCCTTCAAGGTCTGAAGTTTAGCATCTTTAAGATCTTCCAATTCTGAAAGGGCTTCCAATTCTGAAATACCCTCATTTCTTCGTGACATGGTCGGAAGGCCCTGTGACTCTTCATCTTCAGATGGCTCAGAACTAAAAACATTTTTGGAGCAGAAAAAAACATTTTTCATACATTGCTAATTTTTAAAATTATACTGTCTATATGTACACACGATACAGAACATTTGCATCTTTTCTACATTCAATGAAATCTGTATCTGTCAGATAAAAGACCTTTACATTCCAAAATAGTTATGTGTGTAAAATTCCCATTATCAAAGTTAGCCTACCTTGAAGAAAATCTCAAATTATTTGGGCTGGGATGGAAAAGATGAAAAAAGGGAACTACCAGGAATTATTTTCTTTAGCCAATGCGCTGCATGTTAAATAATGTTGTCTTTCTGCTCCTGAGAAATTAGAGACCCTAAACCAGGCACAGTGGCATATGTTTATAACCCTACAACTTTGGGAGGCTGAGACAGGAGGATCCTCCAGCCTGGGCAACATAGCAATTTTATGAGACCCTGTTTCAAAGTTAAAAATACAAAAACATGTGGGAATGTGGGTTTTCAGTGTGAAGGCCCTTGGTTCATTCCCCAGTACCACAAAGGGAGGGAGGGAAGGAAGGAGGAACAAAGGAAGATTTCCAGGGCTTATGCAGACATTAAGAGATGAGAGTTAGCATCAGAACTGTCTCATTTAATTTAAGTATCTCTGCCAGGACAAAACACTGCCTCAGCAAACAGTGCTTATTTCATAAGAGAGTTTCTTCTCCAACAACTAATTTTAATCTATTCCATTTCACTTTATAGGTTGGACAACTGAGAGTCCAATTTTACTCATTTACCCCTCGCCCCTAAAAATCTGTTTGAAATTTTGGTTTCTTAACATGGCAAGCACTCTAGACTGTAAGAATTGGGTAGAAAAGTAACACTACAGCAAGTTAACAACGTGGGAGTATACCTCAGCGTATTTCTACCATCAGCAAATGGTGACTCTGTTGGGTAACGGGGCGGCTCTCTTAAGCACAGACCCAAACACTGTAATTCTGTGACTTCTCTATGGCCAGCCAAGTCAGTTCTTATGGGACCAATGATGCGTAAGAATCAGCTAAAAGCACTGAAAAGCATATTCCCAAGGATTAGGGATTTTCTTTCGGGGGAGGGGATAAGATCTTGCTATGTTGTTCAGGCCAGCCCTAAACTTAACATGTAGGCCAGGTTGGTCTCGAGCTAATGGTGATTCAGTGATCTTCCTGCCCCAGCCTCCTAAGTGTTGTGATTCTAGGTATGACACTGAAGTACGTATTTTAAAAAATGTTGATGTCTTGATTTCTGTTCTGAGAAACTGCTCTAAACACTTAAATAAATCTCTTCCTTTATCACTATTCCTGTCATTGAAATGTTGGAAGACAATTCCATATTCCTCCTATCGAGTATCATAACCAGACTTCTCATTCTTAATGCATTCAACTCCGAATTTTCATTCTACCTCACTATTTTCCCTGCTGCTTGTTTTCATACCTCATACTGAAGGTATTCAGGCCAAAATTCTCATAATTTCTTCCCTGGATACATTTTCAAAGGTCTTTACTCTTCCGGCTATAATGATTTTTACTGTGATGAGAACGACACCCATTCAGAAAAGAATAATTCATGCACTTTGCTGAGGTGGTATTCATACTGTCCATAAATCCTATGCCTGAGATTTAACTCACAGTTCACAAAAAACACAACAGAGGAATAAAACCAGTAACATTTATTAGAAAACAACAAAAAACTATTTTCTGTCAGAAAAGACTTCACCTCTTTAATACGTTGAAGCCGTAAGAAAGAGGGGTGGGAAATAAACCATTCTAGATTTAAGAGTTCAGTCCTAGTATCTGTTTGAAAACCCAGCCACAAGGTATCTGCAAACCCAGCTACGAGGTACATGAAATCTGAACACAGTGGTATTCTGGTATTTGTTAACCGGTTCCTGGAGATGTGATGAGTACCAAAAACAAGTACTGAACAAATGGTTTTGCCTACAATGGGCGGCTGCTCACGAACCCAACCACCCTGACAAGTTCTACCTTGCATGATGAGAACTGGGACAAAATTTCTGCATTAACGAATGTGCTGTGAGCAGGAAGTGTGCTGTGGCCACCGCCAGGACACTGTATCTCAAAGGGCCCAACGAAGCCAGCAGTTGGTGAGTGAGCTGACACACAGTGCTGTGGAACAGAAATGGGAGGGAGGGGCCGCTGTTTCGCTCCTAAGGTGTGAGGGCAAACCTGAGCAGCAGAACAGGCCCGGGTCGCTTTACTGCCAAAGCCCTGGACTGCACTAAGGGAAGAGCCATCCAGTCACAGTGGACTGCTGGCAGCTGGGAAGCAGGCTAGGGGAAATCTGCTGAGAGGTAAGAGCTGGGTCCAACCAGGCTCTGTTCAGGTGGCTGCCAAAAGCCACTCTTAGTCTTCAATACAGAGGACCAGAAACGCCCTTCTCGTCTGGGACCTGCACAGCGGCCCTGACACAGTGGCCCACACAGGCAAACAGCCTTGTCACGTGGCAGAACAGGGCAGTCCCCAACCCAGTGACCAGTGGGTAAGCGGAGCTGGTGGTGTGCAGCAGAGGAAGCTGGGCAAGGTCTAGAAGGAGCCAACTGTACATGGATCTGGACAAAACCTCGGGCTCTCCCTACCTGAGAGTGCCACGGCCCAACACCCACAAGAGCGCCATACAGACAAACTCGGTAGAGGAGAGTAGCCATCCTGATGTGGTCAGCTGAAGAGCAGTCCCAGCCCCCACATCCAGAGGCCAAGATCAACCCCTCACACAGCAGAAACCCTACTGCAAAGTTGGTGGGGTACACATCACATTTCTGGGATCTGGCTTGGACACTACTACAGAATGGTGGACACCAGAGGAATTTTAGTATTTCCCTTTTTTCTCTAATTGGTTTTTGTTTTTCAGGATGATTGGGGCTGGTTTTTAAATTTTTTCAGGGGCGGGGTTGTGTTTTGGTTTGTTTTTGGTTCTTTTCCTAATTAGATTTATTCTTTCTCTCTTCCCTCAACTGTCTCTCTTGATTTTATGATACTTTCATGTGAATGAGCATTCTTCTCTTTCTGGTTTGCATCAAAATTCTTGTGCTTTCTCTCTTATTCTTTCTCTTCTGCACTCTTCTCCAGCCTCCCAAAACTTGTGTGAACATCCTTAGCCAAACACCCTTGCTCCTACTATATTTCTCCTCATTTATCTGTTTTTTCCCCTACCCCTCTTAAATACCAAACAAGGTAAAATCAATCTACCAAGGGGAAACTCACTGCATACAAGCTTCCAGTGTATGTAGGATTTTGCCATATAACTGTAGAGCTTGCTCCTATGGTTAAAGGTACCAAAATAATAGTTACTACAGTTTGTCAGTTGCCTGTTGGCAGCACTTGTTGATATTGTTATTGCTAACTGTACTACCTTAGCCAGGATGTCACACATGTTATAATCATCTTTTCTCCCTCATATGACAACACTGTGATTATCTGGGGTAATAACCATCACCACAGTCCAATACCAAAGGATGGGGTCCTGAGCCAAATAAATACCTACTTCTCAACCTTAATAAACTGGGGCCAAGCATTGTGGCACATGCCTATAATTCCAGACTTTGGAAGGCTGAGGCAGGAGGATCACCAAGAGTTTGAGGACAGCCTGGGCTATAAAGTGAGTTCAAGACCAGTCTGAGCTACATAGTGAGACCCTGTCTCAGAAAGACAAAGAAAAAAAAAAAGGAAAGAAAACAAAACAAAAAAGGAAAAAAAAGAAACTGGGAAGGTAGGTTCTTGGGGTAGACCACCCACACCTACAAGACATCTCCAAGCAACAGGTATTTCCTAAGAAAAACCTCAATACAAGGGATAAAGCTATCTACCTAAAGAAATCTATAAGCACCAACAAAGAAAGTGACAAGGCACAAAACCAAAATGGAACCCCAGACCTCCAGCCCATCCAGGTCAAGTCCACAGTACAATGAAATAGAGGAACTCAAAAGCCACATACTGGATGTTTCTGAAATGGTAACAGCAGAGGTGAAAAAACAAATGATATGACTATAGATAAAATAATACCCCAGGTTAAAAAAAATGATGATCAAAATGAATGAGAAGCCAAACAATCTAGAGTAGACTGTTAAAAAGGATGGAAACCATGAAGAATGACCAACATAGGAAAGAAATGGAAGCTATGAAACAGATCCAGACAGACAACCACAAAATTAAAAATTCCATTAAAAGTATATGCAATAGATTGAACAAAGGTAAAGAGAGAATATCAGATCTGGAAGGCAGAATTGCAGTTAGCCACCATGAAAAGAAAAATATCTTAAAAATAGCAAGGGACCATGAAAAATCAATCTAATAGCTGCAAGATGAAGCACAGGAGAATGCAAGACTGACTGGAGTAAATGAAAAAGCTGGAGAAAGTACAAATGCCCCAAAAACCCTCTTCACAGAAGTAATGGCAGAAAACTTTCAAAACATGGATAAAGAATTTGACCTATAGTAAGTGAGGCATACAGAACTCCAAGTAGCTATGACCAAAATAAATCTAAACCAAGGCATACAATAATCAAGATTCCAGAAATACAGCATGAGAACAGAATATTAAAAGCAGTCAGAGAAAAGAAACAAATCACTATAAAGTAAACCCACTAGAATCACAGCACACTTCTCAACACAAACCCTCAAGTCAAGGAGAGTTTGCAGTGAAGTATCTCAAGCTCTAAAAGAAAACAACCTCCAACCCAGACTGAGGCAACTGCAAAACTATCTTTCAAAAATCAATGGAGAAATAAAGGTACTTCCATAACAAAGAAATAAAGAAATTTATGACCACTAAACCAGCTCTACCAACTATTCTGGAAGATATTCTAGAAAGAAAAAACAAAGCCCACATTTCCAAGAGTATCGACAGAAAGAAGCTACCAGACAGAGCAAGCAATTAAACAGAGGAGAAAGACACTGAACCATCAGCAGGAAAATAATACCAAGCCAATGCATATGTTATAACCATCAATGTAGACAGTCTCAATTCACCAATCAGAAGAGACAGACTCGCAGAATGGATCAAGAAACAAGGCCTAACAATATGCTACATACAAGAAACACATTTCATTTGAACAGAAATTCAGACTGAAAGTCAAAGGACAGAAAAAAATAACTCATGGGATAGGAACTGAGAACAAAGTAGGGGTAACTATGCTATTTGCAGACAATGTGAACTTGAAGTCAAAATTGACCGAAAGAGGTAAAGAAGGTCACTATATACTTGATAAGAAAAAACTCCAAGAAGAGTAGAGATAACAATCATAAACATATATGAACCAAATTCCTGTGCACCCAACTAAATAAAACAAATATTAATGGACATGGAAAATCAAATAAGCACTGACACAGTGTAATGGGGGAACTTAATACCCCACTGTCACAAACAGACAGATCAACTGGACAAAAAAACCATCAAAGAAGTATCAGAACTAAACCAAACCTGTAAACAATGGACTTAGTAGCTGTCTACAGTGTTCCACCCCACAGCACGAGAATACACAGCTACACATGCGATGGTCTCCAAAACAGACCACATACTAGCCCATAGAACATGATTAAGTAAATGCAAAAAGAACTGAAATTATCCCACACATATTATCTGACCATAGTGCAAAAAAAATGGAAATCTACGGCAACAGAAACCACAAAAAGAATAAAAACATCTGAAAATTAAATGACACTCCCCTGAACAACCAGTGGGGCTCAGATAAAATGAAAGAAGAAATTAAATAGTACCTACAGTTAAATGATAATTCTCATATAGAAACTTACAGGATGCAATGAAAGCAGTCCTGAGAAGGAAATTTACAGCAGTGCACTCTCACATTGGAAAAATAGAATGAGCTCAAGTAAACAACCTAATGTTGAGTCTCGAACTTCTAGAAAAAGAAAAAAACAAACCCAAAACTTGTATAAGGGAGAAAATTATAACGAGCAGAAATTAATACAATGGAGACCAAGAAAACAATACAAAGAATCGATGAATCAAAGGGGCGGCTCTTTGAAAGATTAAATATAATTGATAAACTCTTAGCCAACCTTATCAAAACGTAATGAAAAGGGTACAATCACAACAGATCCTGCAAAAATACAGAAGACCACTAATACTTACTTCAAGAACTTGTACTCTAATAAGATGGAGAAAACAGAACAAATGGACAGATTCCTAGACACATACAAACTGCCAACAATGAAATCAGTAAGGTATAAAAATTCCAAATAACACAACATCACTCAATGAAATTGAAAATGTTAATTAAAAACTTAGCAACAAAGAAAAGCCCAGGGCCTGATGAATTCACACCTGAATTCTACAATAAATTTAGAGAAAATCTAATGCCACTACTGATGAAACTCTTTAATGGAACTGAAAGGGAAGCAATACTCCCAAAGTCATTCCTGGAAGTATTACTCTGATACCAAACAAAAGAAAGATAAACCAAAAAAAACAACTACAGGCCAATCTCCCTAATGAACATGGATGCAAAAATCCTCAATAAGACACTGGCAAACAGATACTGCAAATCATCAAAGATTATACACCATGACCAAGTGGGATTCATTCCAGGGATGTTTCAACTTACACAAATCACTAAATGTTATACACCATATTAACAGAGCCAAAGACAAAAACCACATGATCATCTCAGTAGATGCAGAAAAAGTATTTGACAAAGCCCAACACCCATTCATGATAAAAATCCTACAGAACTCTGGAATAGAGGATCTTTATCTCAGTCTGATGAAGACCATCTATGAGAAAGCAAGAGTCAACATCATACTAAATGCCCAAAACCTGAAAGCTTTTGCTCTAAAATCAGGAACAAGACAAAGATGTCCACTATTACCATTCTTATTCAATATCATTCTGGAAACATTAACCAGAGAAATTAGACAAGAAAAAGAAATAAAAGAACTAAAAGACATGTGAGGAAGAATTAAATTTTCATTATTTGCAGATGGCATGATACTTTACATAAAAGACCCCAAAAACTTCACCAAAAATTTTGTAGTTAATAACCCAATTAAGTAGGATAGCTGGACACGAAGTCCACACTCAAAAATCAATAGCATTTCTGTACACTAACAAAAGTGCAATCGGCATTGACAAAAATGAAGTATCTAGAAATCAATCTACCAAAGGAAGTAAAAGATCTATATATTGAAAATTAGAGTACTCTGAAAAAGGACATGAAAGAGGATATTAGAAAATGGAATGTTACCCCTTGCTCATGGGTGGGAAGAACCAACATAGTGAACATGGCCATACTCCCAAAATTGTTACACAGATTTAATGCAATCCCAATCAAAATACCACTAGCATACTTCACAGAACAAGAGAAAACACTCCTAAAATTCATGTGGAATGAGAAGAGACCCAGAATAACCAAAACAACCCCAGGCAACAAATGAAAGGCAGGGGGCAACAATCCCTAACCTGAAATTATGCTACAAGCTGGGCATGGTGGCACATATGTGTAATCCCAGCACTTGAAAGACTGAGGCAGGGGGATCCCTGTGAATTCAAGGCCAGCCCAGCTACATAGCGAGTCCAGGCCAGCTAGAACTACATAGTGAAATTCTGTCTCAAAAAAGAAAGAAAAAAAAAAAAAGAAACAAATTATATACAACAAAGCTACTGTGATAAAAACAGCATGGTACTGACAAAAAAAAAGAAGACCTGAGGATCAGTGGAATGGATCAGAGCATGCAGAAACAATACCAAACACGTTCAGCCACCTTATCTTTGACAATGGGGCCAAGTACATTCACTGGAAGAAAGATAGCCCCTTTAAATAGTGCTGGAAAAACTGGCTGTCCATATACCAAAGATTAAAACTAGATCCATGTCTATCACCATATACTAAACTACAATCAAAATGGATCAAAAATCTAAATACTAAAACAGAAACATTAGGGCCAGGTGTGGTGTCGCACACCTGTAATCCCAGCACTCGGGAGGCTGAGGCAGGAGGATTGTTGTGAGTTCGAGACCAGCCTGGGCTACAAAGTGAGCTCAAGGCCAGCCTGAACCGTGTAGCAAGACTCTTATCTCAAAAAGACAAAAATAAATAAATAAAATAAAATGAAATAACAGAGAAATACTAAACCTGCTGGAAGAGAGAATATGTAGAACTCTTGAAGACAGATTTCATGAACAAAATCCCAACTGCACAGGAAATACTACATAGAATCAACAATTGGGATCTCAACCTATTAAAAAGATTTTGCACAGCAAAAGAAATTACCAGTAGAGTGAAGACAACCCATGGAATGGGAAAAAATTTTAACCAGTTGTCCCTCAGACAAAGGACTAATATCTAGAATATATAAAGAACAGAAGAAAATTAGACCCTTCAACCTTAAAGACCCAATCCAAAAATGGGCACCTCACATGAACACCCATTTCTCTGAGGAAGAAATACCAATAGCAAATAAATATATGAAAAAATGTTCAACATCACTGGTCATTTGAGAAACGCAAATTAAAATAATGGTGAGATTCCATCTCACTCCAGAAAGAATGGCTATTATCAAGAAATCAACCAATAACAAATGCCAGCAGGGTTGTGGGGGGGGGGAAGCCCATCTCCACTGTTGAGGGGCATGTAGACTGGTGCAACCATTGTGGAAATCAGTGTGGAGATTCCTCAAAAAATTAGGACTAGAGGTCCCATTTGAACCAGCTATTCCCCTTTTTGGGTATCCTCCCAGAAGAATTAACAACATCATACCACAGAGATACATGCGCATCCATGTTTATAACAGCGGTTTGTAATAGTTAAATCTTGGAAACAACAGAAATGCCCATCGACCAAGGAATGGATAAAAAAAGATGTGGGTTTTTTTTATACAATGATGTACTACTCATCTCCAAAAAGGATAAACTTGAGACATTTCTGTAAATGGATGCACCTTGAGATCATACTCAAGTGAAATAAATCGGACACACATATATAAATATCACATCATTTCTCTGGTATGATATACTGAATGTGTAAATAAGTACCAAAGTGCATAAAAGGTATTGTGAAGTATGAGGAAACTTTTCAAAAGAAAGGGGAACCAGTGCAGAGGGACACTCTATATTCTTAAGTGAAATAAATTGGGCACATGTGTCTAAATATCACATTTTTTTCTCTGGTGTGAGAAACTGAAAGGGTAAATAAAGACCAAAATGTATGACAGGTACTAGGAAACAGGAAGAAAGTATTCAAATGGGAAGGGGAACAGGGTGGGGGGGGGAGGAAGGAAAAAGAAAAAAAGAATAGAAGGAAGAAAATGGAAAGAAGGTTTTGATACATAAGGAGGGGAAGATGGGTTGAAGAGTGGAGGGAGGATGGGGAAAACAGAAAAGAAATATTATGCATAAATACAAACTTCCTTTAATGAGTGTGATCATGATGTAAATATAAAATGTACCAATAAAATTAATTTTAAAAATTACTGGGCTGAGTACCAAATTCAAGGAGTTGCAAAGCAGTCAAGTACTAAAGCGTAACTGTATCAATTAGGAATGATTAGTTCTTGTTGTTCATCTTATTGTTCCTAACTGACAAATCCTGCTCTATCACAGGAATGGATCTAAGGTACATGTGGTCCTAAGATTAGGATGATCCAGTTTTCAAGCAAACCCTGCTGTGGATAAAGGGGCTCACTGTCCATATGCGGTATGCCATCTTTTCTGTAAGAATCAAGAAGAAAAACGATTCCTGAAAGAAAACCAAAGTGTAACAAGAAGCATACTCCGAATGAAGGGACAGGAGAGAGAGTGAGCAAGAGCACTGCTCTCCTGGAGTTCCTTTTCCTTTCATTCCTGGGGTGGGTGGGGGACTAGAGGTTGAACCTAGCGGGTGTTGGGCTGCACACCAGCACCTTTTCTTTTTTAGACTGAACCAGGAAGCACTTGGCTACATCCCAGCACCTTTTCTTTTTCAGTTTGAGATAAGGTCTTGCTAAGTTGCTAGGCTCCTTTTAAACTTGTGGTTTTCCTGTGATCTCCTGACTCAGCCTCCCACATAGTGGGTATTACAAGTGTGTGCCACCATGCCTGGCTCCTTTGTGGAGTTTTGATTTTCTTGAAGCCTGTTAATATTTCAAATACTATAGTTTTTTGAAGGGGAGGGGGACACAACACCCATGTGCCAAGAAAGAATACACCTAGTCCCCAGATTTAAAAATACCATTGTCCAGAAACCAGAGCAACCTGGAGAAACAGCTTGTTCTCATTTCAGGCCTGGGCTACGGTGAGTGTAAATCTGGAATTTCTTGGGCTTGAATAGCAAGGCTCAAGAAAAATGAGAGGAATTTCTCAAAGAGATACACACTAGACAGCCTGCCAGAAAGGGCCCTGCCAAAACTGAGCAGTCTGCCTCAAAATGAATGACAGTAACAGATTACTGAATAAATACCTACGATTCCATGGCAATATTTCTGTTCTATAAAACATCAATGGATAAATCAAGAGAAAGGAGAAACTTCTTCACAGTACAATATCAAATAATAAAAGCATTAAGTTCTAGAATATCAGTCAATGTCACTGCTCTACAACTAACACTGTCAAAACAGAGGACAAGAATCAATAGATGTTAAAACTACAGAGTGAAAAGAAATAGATTACTACCCAGTCTCTATGTACCTCTCCAGCAACTGCTTAATCATCAGAAAGGGGAAAATGGCAACTTTACAGGAAAAATCCAGCTGGGCCCATTGAAAACAGATTGGTCAAACCTCACTCTACCAATAACAGGACAAATGAGTATCAGTTGCCTCCTAACATGATATAGTGAGGACATAAAATCATTTATATGTACTCCTTCCATGTGACCTAAATTTAATCATGAAGAAACATTAGATAAACCTAAACTCACCACTTTAAGAAAAACTGCCTTGAGTATCAAAGTGAATATAGTGAGAAATAACCCAACACACAAAACAACTCCTGAGAAACTGTTTCAAATTTAATGTGACTAAAGAGGAACGATAAACTATAGCCAATGCGCAATACTGGGGCAATACTATGGAATACTACCATGACAAGGTCTGAGGACTGACCACTAGCCCTCCAACTCCATGTTCATGTGTCCATCTCAATGGAAGCAACTTACAGTAAATGGTAAACAAAGCATGTTTTTAGGAAAATGGCTTAGTTCAGCTAAGAATTAATCAGTATCTTGATCATCATTTCTAGGGCATATTCTTTATAAATTTGTACTTCAGGTAGCAAAGCTATAAAGCACACTACTAGAAAAACTAGTAAAAGGTGTACCAATGTCACTGGTGTTCTGAATTTGAAATACTAATATATAAATGAATTAATGACTTTGTTCTCTGAAAATAAACACAAAACACTGCAGGCAAAATGTTTAGCAGTAATTGTTCTTTATGAAGAAGATAAATGTAGAGAAATTATAACAATGAATGACTCTTGAAATCACTGTGGGGAACTATTTATACTACTTTTATAACATGTCTGTAAATTGAAAATTTCCTCACTAAATAAAAAGTAAAAAACAGTGTGGGAAAGAAACTATACACCATCCTCAGGATTAACCATGTAAGTAAGATCTTCACTATTTTCTATTTCAGAGTAAATTTCAGGATGAAGCACGCTTACCACAGCTTTGGGATAAAAAAATTTAGTTTAAGAGGAAGTTTCCATCTTACTGTCTGACTTCTCAGTCCATCCCGCAGTACCTTTTCTGCTTAGCTTCTAGAATATCATATGATCTTTGGACTCTTACCTCAATGGCTCTTCCTTCTTATGACCTTCTATAATTCTAAAATCCATAGTTCCTTGGACCTCAGTTATTTCAACCAACAGATCCTCTCTTCTCCAATTACATTAGAGTTCTTGTGATTTCTTATAACCATAAAGCTTGAAAACTGAAACCCATATTCCCCGGTCTACCACATGTGGATGTACAACCTGGACTTCAAACATCACAAACCCACTCACTGCACTGAGGTACTCCAGCAGCACTGCCTCAATGAAGCCTTTCAACCCTGTTCTTCAGAAACCACGTCATTGTCCTGAAGCTCTTGCTTCTCGCCCGTGATAGCTATTCTCTGACATGCTTTAAGTTTTATTTATTTTTCTGAGTAGAATATAAGGACAAAGGTTTGGAGTTTACTCACTGCTGTATCCTTAATCATAAAACAGTTTCTAACTCATAGAATGCACCCAATAAATATGTTAAGATGATTCAATGCAGGGACTTAAGAACAAATCATGCTGGGGCGCCCCACCCTGGGCAGCTGTGCGGTTGCAGCCAGGAAAGGCAGGCAGCAGGCACGGGAAGCAGTGCGGAGACACACACCAGCCCTTGGGCCGGCTGATGCTGCACGGTGGAGAACCGCCATGCTACAGAGAAGCACCAACACAATAGGCCTGACTGAGACGTGTGCGAACCATCCTGACATGGAGAAACCTCTAGGGAAACATGCCACATGTGGGTCGCTCTTCGCCCTGTCCTTGAGAGTCAGAAAGGTCCAGAGTCAGCAGAGGAGCAGCTGATGAACAAGGACTTGGAGAACCCGAGAGCACCGATGCCCGACAACTCAGAGGTCGAGCTGACTAGGGACGTAAGAGCCACCGGGGTGCCAGAAACCAGGAAGACCTTGCGCAATACCCGGGGAGACCCCCTGGAGGCCATTCTTCCCCTAACTCTACAGCCTGCAGTGGAGGAGCAAGTGGTACTCCAGAGAGGTCTGCAACGAGACTTCATGGATTACATGGGTGCCCAATATTCAGATTCTGTAGAACTGCCTTTATGGAGAAGGAGGGGACCCGGGAAATTATGAATATAGAGGAAAAAGTGGACAGCCCGTGGCTGGACACTAGTGCTGATCTCTCAGTCCTTCTTTTCAGCCCTGGCCTTCCCTCCAGCCATCATACCTCAGTGAGGGGAGTCACTGATGAGGAGGTAGCCTGCTATTTTTTGCAACCTTCGGGCTGTAACTACTTGTTGGATCTTTCTTCCATATCTTTGTTTTCCTGAAAAACCACTTTGAGGATGCCAATATGTAATGCAGCAGCCATTGATGATTTCCTACCAATCTGTCCATAACTGTAACGTTTGTATTGTTACTATGCTATTTCGTAAAGGGATGTATGTTACTATGTGTTTGCAACAACCACTGAGAATAGTCAATGATTATTTGATTGATCACTCATGTATAGCTCTAACTGTTTTCCCCAGAGACCACTTGGGAGAAACCAGGGTATAGTACAACAACCATTGATAATTTCCTGCCATTTCTGTCTGTAACTCACTATTATTTGTCTATTTGTTTTCCTGAGAAACTATCTTAAAGATACCAATAGGTAAAATAACAACTATTGATAATGTCCTGTCACTTTGTCTATAATTTGGTGAATCCCCCTATTGCTATGTTGTCCTTCTTTTACTCTTTAAAAAAAAAAAAAAAAAAAAAAATTCTATAGCAGTTATAGATGACCAAAGGTACTAGTTTAAATAAATTTCCTATGTATGGAGGGTTAGAAATAGTGAGCACTTGTTCTCACTAAGCCTTTTATTGAAAATTACTGTTTTCTAAGAAATACAAGCACATCCTGTACCTCCATGTCTACAAGTTAAGAGGAAAAATAACCAAGCTGCACTTGACAAAGGTCAAAGGAAAGGGAAGTTACCAAAATATTTCAAATTAAGTATCTTTTCCTTCAAAAATCTCCTACAAGGCAGATTTAATGATTCTATTGTGTCACTTACACGATAATCACGGTGTCTTTGTTGAAATTTTTCTCTTGAACTGTACTGGAGCAATTTGGGGAAACAACATCGTCACTATCAGAAGACAAATCAATATACTGTATTCCTTTTTCATTCTTGAAACATGATATACTTGCTTTTTCATTATCTGGAGTTTCTGGAACACTAGAATCTTCTGTAAAAGAAAAAAAAGGCATTTTGAACAACTAAACAAAAAGAATCAAATTTGTTTTTAATGATTACAATCATGTATGATTCCATTTACTGCTTCCCTTCTAAAAGAAAAAATTCCTACCACTTTTTAAAAAAAAAGTCAACCAAGGGTGGTACTAAATGACTTTGTTTCATAGGTAAGGCCTTAATAGAAATTACAAAATAGACTTGTGTTTTATATTCTAATCTTTTTCTTTCTATGCTTTTATTTCCTAGAACTCTGCTCACACTTGACACACCATGGACATCAAAGTCCAGAAGACTTGACTCTAATCTTATCTCTTCATCTCTTTTCTTGATCGCTCCAAACCTCTATATCCTCATCTGTAAAATACAGATACACATAATCACAACTAATAAAACCATAAATTAAACGATATACATGTGTTGATGCGGTCATAACAGTCAGGGACTCACCACAGGGGTGGGAACAGCCAACATGCTGGGCCCTTACATACCACTCATTTAATACAAGTGTGATTTTGTTTCCTTCTGAGCAGCAGAGATTCAGAGGTCAGTTTTGCTATGGACCACAACTCTTCCCTCCGTCTACAGATGCCCAGTACTGGTAACTAGGAGCAGAACAAAGCTTAACCAATAACCTCTGTTACTGTAAATCTTGCTCAAATCTCTCTTCAGCTCTGCATAGGGGTACAGCCATCATACACAGGAAGTGTCTGTCCAGGTTGAGTAAACCACAATTTACAGGATCTCATCCCTCTTCAAAATCGAGGACCATAAGAGTTTTATAGGACATTTGGCTACATCCAGAACTCTCCAGCCACAGACTGCCCTAAACTTGTGATCACCTGGATTCCAGGGCAGGTGGGACTGCACTGATGGAGACAGCCACGATCTTCTCCTGAGAACAGAACCGTCTCCCAGCCCCCAACTCAGAACTGACCTGGGAATGAGATAATGCATGTGGGCCAGTCTGAACTCGTGTCAAGTGTCCTCCTCTACGGCCGGAACTGGAGCCCTTCCCTACTTTCCAGTTAAAGATTTTTTCTGGAAAGTTATGCTTTTGTTTTTCCTTCCATTTCTACTAAAGCAAAAACCCATGCTAGCCAGTGGCCATGTGATCAAAAATGTGGTAAATGGTTAAATGACAGGAAATGTAGTACAGTCGAAAACACAATACCAGTAATACACCTCAAATACTCCCTCATGCTTGGAGCACACTTATCTCATCTTTCTTGCTACTTTCTGAAGCAGTTCTGAAGTCCTTTTGTAAGTGTCTTTAATTGGAAGGTTGCCTAGACCTTTCATGGCCTTTTGACTTTGAGGAAGAGCCAGAAACCCATGGTGCAGATCCAGAGAGTAAGACTGATGAGGACAGAGTGTAACGTTTTCACCAGTCTATCTCTTTCTTGGACCGCATCCAGCTGTAGCATCCATTGCCATTTTTGAATCATACCTCCTAAAGATACTCATGAAAGAGGATTCCCAGAACTATGCTGAAAGTGGTAAGAACAATGTAATGTGTTCAAAGCAAGAGGGAATATCTTGGGGGCAGTTAATGGCAATGAGTCTTCCAGTCATATTTTAAAATTTAAACATTCACTATATATTTTGATCACCCCTTGTAAGCAAAAGAGCTTGGGTTAGGAATTGCCAGTAGCCAACATCATATAAACATTAGTTCTTATGCACACATTGGTACTAACGGTTGAGTTCTCTATCCTCTGCTTCCCATTGTGAAATCCCAGGCACTAGGAACACAGAACCTTCAAAGAGGTAATTAAAGTTAAATGAGGCCGGTGGTACGTGTGGTCAGGGTGAGGTGGGGGAGGGTGTCCTATTCTCTGTGAGTGGAGAAGTGGTTACGTTAGAATAAGGCCTTGAGGATGGGCCCTGAGAGTACGGTCCTTGTAAAGTGGCACACCTATAATCTCAGCCCTCTGGGAAGCTGATTCAGGAGGATTACAGCCTGGGTAATGTATTTAGGGAGGCCTTGTCTCAAAACAAAAACTAGGCTGAAGATGTAGCTCAGTAGGAAGGCTCTAGACCCCATCCCTGGTAAAGGGGGAGACAAGACTCTCAATGACAGGGAGCGGGCCACCTCACAGGCAGAGAGCGACCAGAGAAGAAAGCAAACATGCCGCGACATTGATCTTGGCCTTCTTGTCTCTAGAACTGGGAGGGGAATTAATTTTTGCTGTTTAAGTCACCCAGTCTGTGGGACTTTGTTACAGCAGCCCTGGGAAACTACAAATTTGGTATTATCTGTCTGGGCAAAGCAGGATGGTAGTTTTATACTCCTCTCTCCAAAGGGTAAGTCCCAAAATTATGCTCCTTTCTGCCAGAAAAACCACTGTTTCGCCCTTGTATCTTCTTAGGGAAAAGATCAGGCAGGCAGGTAGATTTCATAT
>NW_004955405.1:4833879-4846931 GCF_000276665.1 Chinchilla lanigera | reverse complement strand
TTTTTTTGTACTGGGAATTGAACACAGGACCTTGAGCTTGCCAGGCAGGTGTGCTTATGCCACTGAGCTATATCCCCAGTCAATGAATTAATTATAAAAAGCAAACAACCACATGAATATTTCAAAGGCAATAAATGGTTGTCATTAAGTACTTTCTAGGTCATTACAGATTCTCAAATATAATGAACATTTCAATTTTGACAACAACTCTGAGAAATATCACATTTTATAGACAGAACTAAGGTTAAGAGTAAAGAAACAACTTGCCCAAAAGAGAAGAAAGTTATCAATCTGAAGAAAGTTATCAATCTGAAATCCAAATGCTGGCCATGGTGGCAAAGGCCTGTAATCCCAGTAATCAGAGGCTTGAAGCAGCAGGATGGCTATGAGTTCAAGGTCAGCCTAAACTACACAGTGAAACTGGCTCAAAAAAGCACAAAATAAAGTTGTTATGGTTGATACACTGTATCAATTTGAGGATTCTAGTGACTCAGCAGCTACATCCTGACCCTGTGCAAGAGGAGGGCAGGGAGATGGTCTGGGTGTGGGCGGATAGCTGGAATACAATGTAAGGGGGGAGAGAGGCTTGTCCCCCACCCTTTTGTTCTTGTGGCTTTTGCTGTCTTCCGCTGCTATGAACTGTTGCCCTCTGCCATGTACCGCTCTGCCTTGGAGCCAGCCGAGTATGGACTGAAACTTCCACAAACTGTGAGCTAAATAAACCTTTCCTTCCTTAATTTTGGACATTGGGTATTTTGTCTCAGCAACTAGAGAAAAGTAATCGAAAGTGTTATACCCTAAAACTCTTAGCCTCTCCCATTAACTGTTATAAAACGATACTAATCATTATAAAGCTCATGAGCCATATTTGTACATAACATTAATCAAGTACTTCATTTAGGTGAGGCTAGTATCTTCACATCCTTTTTAAATTACAGTGACTATTCTTTGATACTATAGCAAACTTGACATGTAACAGCTTCCTAAAGATTAGTCACACGCAATACTGAGTCTCAAAACATAACACAAAACATCTTGCATTGTGTTACATTAAACCCACTGCCCTATGCTGCATTTTAATCAACTCTAAACTGTGTATTATTTTGTAACATTGTGAGGAAGGAAGTAGCTAAAAAAAGACAAGAAAGAAGGGAGGATCTGCCATGGAGCCCACTTTCGAAGATAAACTTCAATCCAGGTACAAGATATCCAGGTCTAAACACCAATGGGTAAAAAAAGAAGAAGAAAAAAAAAAGGACCAATGGAAGAAAGTAACCAGGTAACCTGGTTTATACCCAGTAAATTTCCCTGTGTGGGCCCAATGGTCTTCAGGGACCTATAAACCCATTAACCTGTGTAACCAATATGCACTAATAAAAGACCTGGAAAAAAATGTTAAAGCAATTGCTCAAATGCTTCTCCTTGAGACAGCCACTGTACCAGTATGATGAAATAAAGGGTATTACACATTATATGTTTCACACAATAGTAAGAAATCTACTTCTTAGGGTTATTTTTGGGAGATGGGGTCTTGCAACATAGTCCAGGCTGGCCTTGAACTCCTATCTATCCTCCTGCCTCTGCCTCCCAAGTGCTTGGAATTACAGGTGTGTACCACCACATCCAGATACGAATTTAGATTTAATAAACTTTTTATTACTTCACTGAAAAATTTTATGTGAAATCAGCACTTAAAAATATAAGTATACAATGAATACTAAAACTGTCTGGATCTTGCCTTTCATTTATGATCTACCCATTACTACTTTTTTTTTTTTTTTTTTTGAGATGTTATCTCAATACACTACCTACTCTAGTGGCATAGTTTCAGGCTAGTTTAAAACAAGTGGTCAGCAGCTAGTTTCTTAAGCAGCTGGGACTACAGGCCATGTACCACCATGCCTGGCCACCTACCACTGCTTTTTACCATCAAGTGAAAAAGGCAAGTAAGGTCTTCATTCATTGACAATAGTTTTGACCCTGTGGACGGCCTAACCTACCTTAGGGAACAAACTTTAACAACTGCCGGAATACAGTGAAAGCCTATTTATAAAACACCAACTTTCTAGAATAGTCAAAAATCTAGAATTAACATAATGCTGAACACTCAGATTTATTTAGACTATTTTTAGAAACAATAGTAAATATAGCTAAGAACCATTGGCTACAAAGATATTCGTGATGTAGTGATGCTTTTTAAACCAAAGCAAACTGGATTTTAAGTATCTTAAAGAAGACTGGAAACACACACACATACTACATGTAGATATAGAAGTGGAGAAAGAATGGTAAAAAGCATAAACAATTACAAAGGAAAAGCATCTGCTACTATTCATATCTGACGTACTGAATGCCTTCTGTGTTTAAGGCGCTGTATGTGTAGGAAGCAGACACTAAAGAACAAAAGGCAAGTCACAGTCCAACTTGCCCTCACCAAAACAGCAGGGGCAAGAAGCCCATGCACACATGTAACAATAAGGCTTGATTTATGCCGTGAGAGAACACACAAAATGCTAAATGAACATGAGAGAAAAGATCCTGTCCTTTCACACAGGAATAAACTTGCTATCTTGTTTTAAAAATAGAAGATAATATTTTCTCATTACAGAAAGTAATGCGAACCTATATCATAAGCACATGCATTTGCTCAGTGGTGTGCACAAGAAGAAAACCTTAGATCCCAGTATGAGATTTCCAGCACCCTTGTACCCATTCTCAGACACTATATATGTCTAAGTACACCATGAAACAAAAGCAGCATTCAAGCTTACTTCTGATTTTTGTCCTTAGAAGTGGCCCATCATGAGACTCATTCAAGAACAAATCACTACTGGGAAATTAAGAATTTAGATAGTTATACCAATTTTATGATCTGCAAATAAAGGTCATCTCCTAAAGAAGAATAAAAACACAGGATTAAAAAATGCATTACTTTCTGTAATGAGAAAATATTATCTCCTATTTTTAAAACAAGATAGCCACTTTATACCTGGGAGGCAGACTTACAAAAGCTTGCCATTTTTGATATTCTAATTGGGTACCATTCTACATGGTCCAATCCTGTAACACAGCAACTTATTTATAAAGCAGTGCTTTTGGATGCTAAGAGAAACACGTCATAAATTTGTCCTTTTTAAAGGGCAAATTAGGAAAATACGTTTATTATTTCATTAAAGATAAACTAACTGTGGTGAAAGCACTAGAAAAAGCAATGAATACACTAAATAGGAGACTCGAGGCAATTTCGAGGAAATGCAAAAGGAGAAAACACTTCAAATTTAAGCCCAACAAAGGGTAAAAGACTAGGGATAGAGCTCAGTGGGACAGTGCTCACCTGTGTTCATGAGTCTCTTGATGTAATCTCAAGTACTGCAAAAATACATATGTATGTACACTGGTAAAGATAAATTTTAAGAGCAGGTTGGACATGGACACATGCCTGTAATCCCAGTGCTTGGGAGGCTGAGGCGGGAAAATCACTGAGTTCAAGGCCAGCCTGGGCTACATAGTAAGTTAAAGGCCAGCCTGAACAACAAACAAAACAACAACAGCAGAAAAGAAAGCCATGATATTAATATGGAACAATAATGCAAAAGCACCATACTATTGAGAAGAAATTTTTAATAGATTTTATATCTATAATAAATAGATGACATCCTAACTACATACTAATAAAATGCAGATACTATAGGATATATAAAGAATCAATGAAGATAAATGTGAGCCTTTAACTCAAGCTTTTGGTAAGGCAAACAACACGAAATAATTAACATGTAAAACAGTGTTTTACAAGTATTTTTGACTGAAACCTACTATAACAGACATATTTCAGATTATAATACCAAATACACAGACTGTTAGTTGGATATGACTAAAACAGAAGTTTCAAGTACTGCTACTGTAACTGATATACTTTGATAATTTTCTATTCTACTGTATTAAACATTACATTATAATCAGGAAAGGTAGAAAAATGAATGAAACCCTAAAGAGACATCTTTGCAAAATGGCTCAGGGGACCCACCCACAGTGGCCTCACTTACTACTTTTAGTTCTCATCAAAATAAGAAATACACCTCAAATCCTAGGCCTCAGTCAATTTGAAATGCTTTATGGATGCCCTTTTATCACTAATGATTTTCTCTTTGACAGAGAAACTCTTTGATGTTTTACCGAACGATGTTACGTCACTGGCTAAATTCCAAGAGACTTCAACAGCTAACGGAAGCACAACCTAAACAAAAGGGAAATCCCATATTCCACCTTGAGATTTAATACTGGCAGTCTCTTCCCTCATGATCCCCTTTCCTAGGATCAACTTGGGAAGGACCATCCACCGTGATCCTGTCAACTCCATCAGCTGTCAAGGAACCAGAGACTGTCACAGAGTGAGAGCAACCTTCATCAGAATAGTCCTGTGAACCCGTAGAAGACTTAAGATTCTTGTTTAAGAAAGAACAAGGTCTTCAGATAAGTAATCGAAGATGTTACTCTTAGCCCTTTTACTATCACTTTACCACTTAAGGGAGAATGCAATTCCTTGTAAGGTGGGCTCAAGAATATGCAGTCGTTACAACAAACATCTTGCTGGATATGTGGCCTGCTCCCCTTGTCCAGTACATCTGCCCTTCCTTGGTGGGTGTCCCCACTCCAAGGAGATGATTGGAATAAACTACAAGACTATTCTGATGCATTTTGAAAGAGTTCAATGGCTCACAGTTTAGCCCAGCATTACAAGGTAGCTCAGTGGCCTATAAACTATACTCTTAATGATCCTGGGCATAATAAAATTTTTCTAACAAGCCACTGAAGCCTCTTTAAAGACTCTAGCAGGACCCCTATTAAATAAAAGTAAGGGTCCTATCCTGAGAGCCAACAACCATAGATATCAGGATGGCTATTTTCAGATATGGGGTGATTATTTATGGTTAACCCCCACTATAGGACATCTTAGTAGAAAGGCCCCCTTATTTTGGGAACAGAACAATCACTCCTATTTTCATTGGCCTAACTCTACTAAATGCTTGGGAAGGACACCCTCTGTGCAGTGTATACCACACAATAACTTTACAGGCTGAAGAGTGGCTTGCAACAAACTTGTTTAATTGCCCTGGAATTAGATGGTCAGCCCCAATGGCACTCATTGGTCCTGTGGAACCAATCTGTGGCCCTGGCTATCGGACAGATAGGAAGATGCTTGCTGGGATTTGCACGGTTACAAGGCAGAAGTGCCAAAAGTACTGACAAACTTGCAAACTTGCCCTGCCTATGGCATCAATGGTCTGGAAGTGAGTTTCACCGGTATGATCATTTGGCTTCTATTTTTATCCCTTCCCTATGGTTAGAGGGTGTCATGCAACACACTGAGGTTTTAACTAACTACACTGAGTGGGCCTTAAATGACACTGAGGCTGGTTTCTTCCTCTTCTGAATGAAAAAGTAAAATTAATTTTACTTAAATTAATCATAAGCCATCCTCTAATATTGAAAGGCATTAGATATTCTAACAGCAGCACAAGAGAGTACTTGTGCAATTATAAAAGCTGAATGTTGTATGTACATTCCTGATCCTTCTGCTAATATCTCAATAGCTGTTCAAGATATTAAATGACAGGTTAATGACATGTCACATTTTGAAATTCCCAGACCATCTCCTCATCCTCTTTATGGAAAACTATTACTGGGTCCTCTTGGTAGAAAACTTCGTTGGCTATATTCATACTTATCCTGTTGATTGTATTATTTGGCCCATATATACTTCACTGTATCTGTGGCCTTGTCTCCTCCAGACTTAGATAGGCCCTCAGTGGAGTATCTCTGACTGCTGGTCACAACTACGACCCTCTTCAACTGAAAGTAGCCAGATTGGTCTTCGACCCTTGCTTCCTCACAGCAGGTAGGGGGGACTATTATAGGTAGCTAAGGTAGGTGGGAATATTGTAGGCAGTCAGACAGGGCTGGGCCCTCAAGAGGTCAATGCAGAAGACAACTGGGGCTGAAGGCATATTCACTGGAAGCCAGGCTTTAAGAAAAAGAACTGCTCACCCACGTACTTCCCCTAGGGAAGAACAACAGTGACTGATATTCTAAGTAGGCATCAGTCACCTTGGGAAGGAGATCAAACCTCCTTAACCAACCCCTTCTAGGAAAGTCCTTGTCTGCTCATGTCACTTGCTATGTGACTTGCTTCCCCATTTGACTCCGGTTTGATCAATACTACCCTAGCCACTATACTTGTTATAATCTTATTGGTTGACCATAGTTTTGTCCCACCTCACATCCATCCTATGATTTGCCATTGGGTCAATATTACCTAGGTGACTATACTTGCAATCTTACTGATTGGTTATAGTTCTGTGCCCACCTCACCTTGTGGCTTTGCTCAATAAACACCCTTGAGAAGCAGGGTTGGGGGGCAACCCACTTTCCAGGCCCCTCTCTGTCCCTCTAGACAGAAGGTTTCTTTCACTCAATAAATTCTTCCTACTCTTAAAAAAAAAATTGTATATATTTGGTTAGAGTTCAAGAAACTGATTTTATGACACAAATATTTGTGGTCCACACTTTGAAAACACACTGATATAAATAGCATTTTATATATATATAAAATCTACTATTTGGCATACAATTAAATCTATACTTAAGAATGTCTTCTTTTCAAGCACCCTTGGAATGTTTACAGAAATTAATTATATACTAAGCCACAAAGAAAATCTCAGTAAATTCCCTAAAGAACATATTATCTGGTCAAAAAACAATAAAATTACAGTTAATAAAAACATGCAAAAAACAATTTTAGGTGCTTGGAAATTTAAAGAGGAAAACAAAACCCACAGATACCACTTCTAAACAATTTTCAAGTCAAAAGCACACTGCATGCATGTATGTATGTATGAATGTAATACACATATATTTCATAGAACTATAAGAATAAAAATAATTTGGTTAAACTCACAAGGCTAAGTCACATAGATCACAAGTTTAAGGCTAGCCTGAACCACTTATCAATATCCTGTCTCAAAAAACTGAAACAAAAAATACCCAACTAATATACAATTAGACAAACAGATTAACAGCCCAGAGGATACAAATATACACGGTAATTCAGATTATTAATGAAAGCATTTTAAGGTTAAGAAGAAGATTTTCAACAAATGATTCTGGGACTAGAATAATGAACCAAGGAAAAGATCGTATCACTCTTTCTCTAATCTCTAATCACTCTTTCTCTAATCACTCTTTCTCCAATGAATTTCAGACTAAAGTTAAAAACCAACACAAAACTCACAGGCATAGACACCAACTCACATCCTTTAGGTTGGCTTATTAGAGATAAAGAGAATAGCTGGGATGTAGTTCAGTAGCAAATCAAGTGCTTAGCCTACGTGAATCCTAGACTTAACCCCTAGGACTTACAAAACAAAAAGCAAAACAAAAAATCACACAAAAAGCAATAATTATTGGCAAAAATGTGGAGAAACCAGAACTCTGCACCGTGGGCAGAAACATTAAAAATGCATACTATGGAACAGTACAACAGCTCCTCAAACATTTAAAAATTACATGATCCAGCAATTCTAGTTCTGAGCTTATACTGTACTCAAAAGAATTGAAAGCAGGGGATTGAAGACCTATCTGTGCACCCATATTCACAGCAGCATACTTCATAGTAGGTAAGGGATGGAGGCAACCCGTATGTGCATTAATGGACAAATGCACAAATGAGACATGATGTATGCATATACAATAAAGTGTTACCTGGCCTTAAACAGAAATTCTGGTACTGTATACCATAACATGAATGAACCCTGATGACTTTATGCTATGTGAAACAATCTTACCATAAAGACCAAGAAGTAGCCAGGCACAGTGGCACCAATCTGTAATCCCGGATACCTGGCAGGCTGAGGAAGGAGGATCATAAGTATGAGCCCAGCTTAGCTACACCCAATCTCAAATAAAAAATAAAAAGGGCTAGGGAAGTAATTCAGTGTAAAGGAAGGCCCTGGATTCAATACCCAGTACACTAAAAAGAAACAAGGACAACAGTATCAAAAAAACCCAAAACGCCCCACCCCATTCATACATTTAAAACCTTCACCCTTCCTGGAGGTGAGGGTATCTCAAAGTAGGCCCTCTGGGAGGGGACTGAGTCAGAAGCCTCAGGAACAGGACCAGTAAGCCCTCTTCCACAGGTGAGTAGGGAGACTCTGGGAAGTGTGCCTTCAGCAAACAAAACCACTGGGGCCTGTGTTGTGAAAATTAAGTTTGTTCTCTTTAAGCTACCGCAGCCCTAACCATGGCATGATGAAACCTTAAAAAATACAACCAAAAATTTACAAATCCTTTATCAGAGGAAGAGGAGGAAGAAATAACAAAAGGAACACAGAAAAAATCCAAATGGTTAAGACATTTATGAAAGCATACTTTACCTTAAAAATAATGAAAGCAATAAGTAATTATTGAATATAGTAATACAGTAGTCTGATTTTAAAATTAAAGGCTTCAAATACTTTAGCTAGGTATGAAACTACAGACATGACAAAAATCAAAGAATAGTCTGAAGTAAAACATTTTTCCTTTTTCCTTTTTTCCCTAATACTGGGGACTGAAGCTTGGACCTTTACACTGAGCTACATCCTAGCCTTTTATTTTGAGACAGGTCTCACTAAGTTGCTAAGTTGCCCACACTTCGGTTGAACTTGTAATCCTGTCTCAGCTTCCCAGAGCTGAGATTCCAGGCACACTCCACCACACCAGGTCACACTAGTGAAACTTTTTAGATAGAGTTTGCAGTAACTAAAATACTACTTATATTCCCCTTTATCTGACAATTTTATTTCTGGGAATTTCCCTACTCACTGTAAATATGCAAAAACACCTATGCAAAAGAATGATCATTACAGCGTTCTTTTGATACTAAAAACTCTGAAGAAAATCAAAACCAAAAAACATCAACAGGAAACTATAAAAACTGCAACAGATCTGTATAAGACACTATTGTCATTTAAAAAATTAAAGTAGTCATAATTTATACGGACTAACATGAAAAGTACGAAAGAAATCTATTTTTAATCAATAGCAAGTTGCATTATAATGTGTAATAGCATCTCAGTTTGCTCATGTAACTTTTTAGAGGGCTAACTAGTAACCGAACTCAGAGTCTCATCCATGCTAGAGAAATGTGTGCCGCTGAGCCACATCCCCATCCCACACAATGCCATTTGTGTTTAAACATCAAAATAAAACCTGGGCCATATACAGAGAAAAAAAATTGAAAGAATAAACACCAAAAACCATGCACTATATAATACTACAATATTTTAAATAACAATAACAGTAATAAAGTTTTTACTAAGTATGAGTATTTACTGTACCTTCTATTAGAAAATTCAGCACTATCCCCTTTACCATTTCAACTAAGCAGACTAAACAATGGTGACTATCTGTAGACATTGATCATTCTTCACATTTTAGCCACTTGAGTACTGTACAGGGGTTACAAAATTGTGAAGTTAAAATGATACAAGCAATGATGGTACGTGCCCATAATCCCTGCACTCAGGATGCTGAAGTGGAGATCACCCAGTTCAAGGCCAGCCTGGACTACATTAGGAGACCCTACCTCAAGAAAGAGCTCTCATTCAGAGGATCACACCCATGTACTGACAGAGACACAATCTAGGCAGAACAGACAAAGAGGAGTCAAGCTGACACTATCTGTACAGGGCTGAGATAACAGACACACCTTCTCACTTACTACTCACTGTTACTCTCAGCGGACAACCACTTCAGACGACCAAATCTTAGAAAATAAATTCATCAAGCACATAAATCTCTCCTCTCTGTGGACCCTCCAAGTGACCAATGAGCCCATGTGTCCCTGTCTCCTTCCATGTTTCCTCCCAGGTAAAATGTATTTTGATTCCTTCACAAATTTAACAGCTGAACCTCTTAGTTCCCATCCTCTGGACACCCCTTACTTTTATGCCTCATTCCTGTTTTCCCTTCTTGACTATATTCCTTCAATCCCCTAAAAATGTTTTTGTTGACTTGCAGTCCTTATCAAACTACTCTTTCCTTTCTTGAAACAGTCTTCATCTCACCATTGTTCTGAAAATGTTAAAAGCCAAGAGTAACTGGGCACAGTGGCGCATACCTGTTATCCCAACACTTGGGAGGCTGAGGCAGGAGGATGACAAGTTCTAAAGTCAGTATTGGTTTTCAAGACTCAAAAATTTAAGCTGGGGATGTAGTTCAACATGAAGGCCCTTGGTTCAATCCCTAGTACCTGCTACCTCATGCACACAATTCACAGTACTGGGCCAGGCATGATGGTACACATCCATACTCCTAGCACTCAGGAGGCTCAGGCAAGAAGATTGAGCTCAGCAGCTTGTGATACATAGCAAGTTCAAGGCCAACCTAGACAACACAGTAAAGTTTTTTGGAGGGCAGTGAGACAGGGTCTTACTAAATAGTTCGGCCTGGCTTTGAACTATGTAGCACAGGCTTGCAGAGATCCTCCTGTCTCATCCTCCCAAGCACTAGGACTACAGGCATGAGCTACCACATCCAGCTGACAGCAATCTTGTCTCAGGAAAAAAAACCCAAAACAAATGAACAATAACAACAAAAAATCCAGTCTCATTTACAACGATCATTTCTTTAAGTCAAACAGTCTACTCCTAGTAGGATGGATTTCCACCACTCTTAGAATAAGCTTTTCATATTTCCCATTGTTGAGACTAATTATATGATTCTTAAAACAACTACAGTTTCTAAGAATTTATGCACAAAAAGAAATCCCAGTAAAGAGTATACTTAAGGGGGAAAAAGGAAAACACAAAAACATATTCTAATTAGAAAGGCAATTACAAATTTCATATTACAAATACTAGTATGTAAAACATAACACTGAAATCCAGTTTGTAAGTGCTTCTCCATTCAGAAACAAGAAAAACCATGGACCCCACATCGTAAGTGCTTTGTCCAATGTCTCACATTTAACCAAAATAAAAAAGCAGTGGCTTCAAAGGACTCAACATCCCCTAGCTAAACCCCAGCCTTTCCTGTCCAGTGAAAACTACATAAAAAACAGATAAGTGTCCCCAGAAAAACCTTAAGGTACCTGGGATTTTCTAGACAACTGCAGCATTTGTTATGCAAATCAATATCCACTGAAAGAACACAACAGATCTCAATTCTGTGCTTAAAATCCCTATGGGCATGGTGGAACAAGACTGTAATCTTAATACCTGGGAGGCTGAGGCAGGAAGACTGCCACAAATCTAAGACCAACCTGAAGTACACAGAGAGACCCTGTCTCAAAAAAACAAAATCCTTCAGTTTAAAGTCTGGAGTGGCAGTACATGCCTGTAATCCTAGCACTCAGGAGGCTGAGGCAAAAGGATCGCTGCGAGGCTGGCCTGGGCTGCACAGTGAATTCAAGGCCAGCCTGAACTACGTAGTGAGACCGTGTTGTGAAAAAAAATAAACACAAACAAATGGACAAAAACAACACACAACAACCCAGAAACAAAAAATGCATTAGTAGCCAGGTGTAGTGGTACATGCTTGTAATCCAAGTACTCTGGGAGGTTGAGGCAGGGGAAAATTGTAGTGAAGCCTGGGCAATTTTGCAAGACTCCCTCTCAAAATAAAAAGTAAAAGAAGGGTTAGGGATGTAGCTCAGTGCAAGGACCCTGAGGTTCAAGTCCTACTACTGCCAAAAAAAAAAAAAAAATTACTGAAATACACATTAAAACTTCTAACATTTCTTTCACCATTCCTAATAAATTACAGTATATAACATAATGATTAAGCGTTTATGCTCAAGAATTGAATGCCTGGATGTGCATTCTGGCTCTACCAAGTCCTTAACAACCTGTCTGGGTATCATTTCTGCAAAATGTGAATAGTAGTAGTATTTACCTGGTGGGGTTACTGTGTAAACTGTTAAAATCTAAAGTGCTTAGCACTAAGCCTAAAAGATAGTATGAATTACAAAATACTAGGTGGTCATGGTGCACACCAGTAACCCTAGCACTGTGAAGGTTAAGGCAAGAGGATCTTGAGTTTGAGGCCAGCCTTACACAGTAAGATCCTGTCTCAAAAAACAAACCAAAAACCACAAACAAAAAGGCTTCCAATTGTCAAGTTTTCAATTAACATTGGTTAGAATAGAGATTTTAATTCTGGACTTATTCTAAAACCCTCTCACCTATATCAGTCTGCTAATGGGGCAAAAATGATTCATTCACCGTGAAGAATACCGATTATTTATTTACATGAAGCTAACTGCAGGCACTGTGTAAAAGTGATCTGGTCTTTGCTTGTACACACGAGTTGTCCTCAGGCACCTGATCAACAACTGGCTCTCAGTAGGTGGCCAATATTTTTTTTGAAGGAAATGAATGAAAACCTGCGGCCAAACAGCCCCCAAAGTCTACGACAGGCCTGATCACCTACACTTCTTTACAATTAGCCATTCTGACCTCAGGATGACCTAAATTCCGCTTTCACTTCCCTCACTGGGCTACGTTTCCAGAACTCACAAAAAAGGTCCACCGCCAACGGACAGGTGCTCAGAGGACGTACGGAGGCGAAGGCCGTGCTGTCTTGCACATGCAAACCGGAGGACAATGCACCCTATGCATGACACTAAGAATGGAAACCAGTACCCTCTGCCTCGCGTCTGCAAAACGCACTCCGGGGCCCACCTGTCTTCTCGGTTATGTCTGAGTCGGGGGTGTCGGCCCTGCTCGCCCCGTCCGCGTTCTCCTCCTCCGCACTGAGCGAGATGGGCGAGGAGGGGCCGGGCGGCGCGGGCTGCGGGCGCGGGGGGCTCGCCTCGGGCGCGTCCTCCGCGCGGCTCCTCCTCTCGAAGCGAAAGCGGTCCAAGTTGAAGAGGTTCATGCTGGCGCGCGGCAGCTCTCTGCGGGCGGAGACGGGACAGGGAGAGGCGTGAGGACTCGCCAGCACAAAGCCCCGGGCGCCGGCCACAGGCAGGGCCCGGCCGCCGCGAGGCCGCGCGTCATTGTTCGCCGCGC
>NW_004955405.1:4828615-4833609 GCF_000276665.1 Chinchilla lanigera | reverse complement strand
ACGGCGGCGGCGACGGCGCCGCCGCGGGGCATCGCCCTCCACGCTGGCTGCGCGCTCGCAGCGCTCCCTGCCCTCAGTACTCACAGCTGGCCCGCTTCAGTGCGCGGTAACAAAGGCCGAAAGAGATAAACAATTCCCGGCGTGAGGCGACGGTAGCCAGACCGGGACCTCCTAAAGCAGCACCCGAGCAAGCGCGGAGTGATGACGCAACAGGCCGTTTGGGCTTTTTTTTCCCCCTGTCCAAACGGAGCTAGATCGGAAAATGTCCTCGGTGTGCGCTGTTGCCACGGTAACTTGTGCCCGCCTCTCTGCCTGGTTGTAAGGCTGGGTCTGTAAAGCCCTTGTTCAGGTTCTCTAGCTTAGCTATAAAGTTGTTAAATAGTACAAAGATAAATAACAATGTAACAAACAGTATCGTAATAATACAAAACGTTGTATGTTTATATTAGACGTGGCATAATGCTGTGCGGTGTTAAAAGTATACTCTCAATCCTTGCAACATTTTAACAAAATAAGGGAACTGAAGCCTGCAAATGTCCAATAATTAGTAAGCGGCAAATCCGATGCTGAATCATAGAGCATTCCTACTGTGAGCAGAACTGTTGTTAAAGAGAAGTAATGACAATTTCCTATCTCGATGGAAATATTAGGAACCTTTAGTTCCTTTTTCTTGTTTCAACGTTAAACAATTTTTTGTGAGTTTTAATTTGATATTGTGGTCAACATTTCCCTGAAAGAAGGATTACCATAAAGAATTATTCAGCCAGATGAATCTGCCAATGTAAACTTAGATGGCATTCATTGCATACTATAAATAGCTGGGCAAATTGGCTCACACCTGTGACCTCAATACTCAGGAGGCTGAGGCAGGAGAGCCTGAACACAACGTGAGACCCTATCTCAACGCAAAAGACAAAGCCACGTTTTTATCAAGCATAGGTACCATATAATCAAGTGAATGGACCCAGAAAATGCAAGATTGGAACCTGAACATTGCAGATTTCCATTATGCCTCTCTTTGATTTCCCATTGTTGTGTCTGGTGGGCCTGGGGTCACCAGCCCACCCTTAAAACTTTTCCCAGCTTGTCTCTCACTAATATAGAAGGGGGAAGATGAGTCAGACCAGTACAAAGGAAAGTAAACCACCCACCCAGTGTAAGTACCTGATTGATTGGATGTTGGGCTTGATGCTAGGGGTTTGGGTTTCTTTAGCTAAAAGGGGAACTTGAGTAGGCATGGCAATCTGCACAAGGAAGTCGGGTAGACAGTGCCTGCACAGAGGCAGCACCACACCAGTCAGCTTTGGAAGAAAAACCACAAAGCTACGTGAAAGCTGCTTGCTTATGAGCCTGCTTTTATCTACCCTCTAAAAAAGCCCAGGAACCCTACCTAAGAGTCCCTTCTGTCCATACACCCCTAAATGCTTGGCTTTATACATGCACATTAAGTGATATAATTAAAGAATATATTTACTTTCCCAGGCATGGTCATACTTGCCTGTAATCCCATCTACTTAGGAAGCTAAGGCTAGAAGATTCCAAGTGTGAAGCCAACCTGTGCAAATTAGTGAGACTGTGCCTCAAAGAACAATTTTTAAAAGGCTTGGAGGTGATACCTGCATGGCAAAGTTCTTGCCTGGCATGTTCAAGGCCCTGTGTTCAATCTCCAGTACTGAAACAAAATTCTTGGTGTGGGCGAAAAATGTGCAAACTATCTTTTCCCTCAGACTGGAGAGGGAAAACAGAAAGGTGAACAGAAAGGGAAACAGAAAGTGACAGGTGAAACAGAAAGGAAACAGTAAGATTTAAAGAAACTATAAACATAGAAGCCACAGAATTGAGAAGCAACTTTCTTTCTTGAGTGGCTGGGGTCTGGCTCCTGCGTACGTCTTGAACTGACTAAGAAGCAGAACCAGGTAGGCTGAGACCTGCTCCCACGACCTGCTCCCACCACCACGGTTCCCAGCTGAAACTCAGAGAGAGCGAGGTATTTCCCATCTACTTCCTGGGGGCACAGTGGGTGACCAGGACCCCGCCGACATTACAGTCTGAGTCTCTGCCTTCTGTGCACCCACAGCAAGCAGGAGGTCCTCACTCAGAAGACTCGGAGACTGTTCTCACTGGAGTTTGTGTGTGGGCCCTCCCTGCATGTGCCCTGCACGGAGTGAGCGAGCGCTCCAAGAGCTGCTGATCCTGTGATTCGAGTCTGTGCTTTATTTGTGCCCGGACGCACTGGGGGGGCGGGTCGCAGGCATGAGCAATCTATGACTGCTGTCTGTCCAGCATGCCTCTGGTTCTTTATGTGTCCTGAACTGACTGGAGACACAGAATCAGGTGGTTCACAAACTGTTGACCCTGCAGTTCGTGTCTGGGTTTTGTCTGTACCCTGAACTGCCTGGGGACACAGGTCCCCTGGACCGGGATTGTCACATCAGTGCTACCTGAGTCTGGGCCATGCACGTGCCCTGAACTGCAAGGGGAAGCTGGATCAGACAGTTTACCATCAGCTGACACCAATGCCCGTGTCTGAGAATGGGGATAACTAGATACAAATCATGAACTGCCAGAAAACCCCAGACTAAGTAGTGCTTCTCAGCAGACACTGAGGGGCAAATCTGACCAACAGGAAAGCTAGGGACACTAGTGGCCTTTGCTGTACAGCCACTGAAGAGGGAAACTGAGCTTTCTGCGTCAGGTAGCAAACATGACAAAACAAAGGACTAAAACACAATCCCAGAACTCCACCCCAATCACAACAACTCCAGGAGACATTTACATAGGAGAACTTGGTAAACACATGCCTGAAATAGCTGAAATGATTGCAATGGAAGTAAAGAAACAACTCCATAAGGACATAGAATAGATGAGATCAGAAATAATCTCTCAGGCAAAAAGTGAAATGATAAGAATAATGAAGGAAATGCTCAAAAAGTCTGAAGAAGAAATATATAAGAAAATAGAAAAACAAAGGCAAGAGTCAGAAGCATTCAATGAAAAATATAGAAAGGGCTTAGAATGCATGAACCAGATTCAAAGAGACTTCCAGGTAAACAAAGCTTCCATTGAAAGCTGCCAAAACCACTTAAATGAAGCTGAAGATAGAATCTCAGACTTTGAAGATAGCATGGCAGCTAGCAACCTTAAAAGAAAGGATCTCGTAAAATCAATAAGGATCCAGGAGAAATCAATTCAACAGCTGCAAAATGAGGCAAAGAGGAATAATGGAGTCAATGAAACAGCAGGAAGCAACACAACTGATTTAAAAAGATTATTTGCAGAAATAATAGCAGAAAATTTCCCAAGTATGGAAACAGAATCTGATATACAGGTAAATGAGGCATATAGAACTCCAACCAGGCCCCGTGTGCCCTGCGCCGAGAGAGCGAGTACTCCGGGAGCTATTGGGCCCGTGGGTTCGAGTCTGTGCTCGGCCCACGCTGCCATGGTTCCCAGCTGAAACACGCATAGAGAGCCAGGTATTTTCCATCTACTCCCTGAGGACAGAGCACACGAACCAGGCCCAACCGACATTACAGACTGAGTCGCTGCCCACCTGGCACCCGCAGCAGAGAGGAGATCCTCACTGAGAAGCCCTGGGGACTTCTCTGGCTGGGGGCTGTGCAAGCAGACTCTCTAAGCCCCATGCACTCTGTGCTGAGAGAGCGAGTGCTCCGGGAGCTGCTGGACCCACGGAGTCTGTGCTATGCCATTGCCCAGACCCCCTAGTGAGTTGAAGGCTGGGAAAGTCTGTGACTGCTACCCACGTGGGCTGCATCTGGTTCTTGTATGTGTCCTGAACCTACTAGAGACATAGAGTCAGGTGGTTTACAAACTGTAGACCCTGCAGTTTGTGTCTGAATTATGCCTGTACCCTAAACTGTCTGGGGACATAGGACCACTGGACTGGGATTGTCACACCAGTGCAACCTGAGTCAGCTAGTGCATGTGCCCTGAACTGCAGGGGACACTGGATCAGATGGTAGGCCATCAACTGGCACAAGTGCCCGTATCTGAGAATGGGGATAGCTAGATACAAATCAAAAACTGCCGGAAAACCTGAGACTAAGTAGTGCTACTCAGAGGTCACACAGAGGCAAACCTGAACAACAGGAAAAATAGGAACACTGGTGGTCTTGGCTGAGCAGCTACTGAAGAGAGAAACTGAGCTTTCTGCAACCAGTAGCAAGCATGTCAAAATGAAAGACTAAAACACAATCCCAGAACTCCACCCCAATCAGAACAAGTCCAGGAGACATCAACATAGGAGAACTTGGTAAACACATGCCTGAAACAGCTGAAATGATTGCAATGGAGGTAAAGAAACAACTCCATAAGGCCATAGAAGAGATGCGATCAGAAATAATCTCTCAGGTAAAAAGTGAAATGACAAGAATAATGAAGGAAATGCTCAAAAAGTCTGAAGAAGAAATATATGAGAAAATAGAAGAACAAAGGCAAGAGTTAGAAGCATTCAATGAAAAATATAGAAAGGACTTAGAACACATGAACCAGATTCTAAGCTTCCAGGAAAACAAAACTGCCACTGAAAGCTACCAGAACCACATGAATGAAGCTGAAGATAGAATCTCAGACTTTGAAGACAGCATGGCAGATAGTGACCATGAAAGAACGGATCTTGTAAAATCAGCAAGGATCCAGGAAAAGTCAATTCAACAGCTAAAGAAGAGGCAAACAGGGATAATGTTCAAATTATAGGAGTCAATGTAACAGCAGGAAGCAACACAACTGACATTAACAGATTATTTGCAGAAATCATAGCAGAAAATTTCCCAAGCATGGAAACAGAATCTGATATACAGGTAAATGAGGCATTTGGAGCTCCAAACAACCACAACCAAAATAAAACTACACCCAGACACATGGTAGTCAAGTTCCCAGATCTCTAGCAAAAGAACAGAATATTAAAAGCTGCTAGAGAAAAGAAACAGATTACCTATAAAGGGAAGCCCATGAGAATCACAGCAGACTTCTCA
>NW_004955405.1:4809350-4824309 GCF_000276665.1 Chinchilla lanigera | reverse complement strand
TGATTGATCAATATTGCATGTCTCTATCTGTTTTCATGAGAAACCACTTTGAAGATATCAATATGTAATACAACAAGCATTGTTAATTTCCTACTGCTTTGTTTGCAACTCTGTACTGTTTGTATTGTTCTTTTGCTATTTTGTAAATGGTTGTCTGTCTGTTAATGTTTTCCTCCTTTTATTTTTAAAATTAAAAAAATAAAAAAAGGAGAAGCAACTTTTAAGTAATTGGTATAACTAATTGTACACCCCCAAAATATAATAGAAAATCTTCACGAACTTTCTTCCATTAATCTGCAGGTGAGAGAACTCACTGCATTCAAAGCAGAATCAACCTTCAATATTGAAGATTTCAGATTTGGAGAATCAAATACATATCTTGTAAGTATTTTCTAGGAAATTCGTAGGGCATATAAAGGTTTAGAAAAAACATCAGGCAAAACTTTTTTCTGTCAAACTAAATTTCAGACAGAAATGGTGCAGCATCTACAAATACTGTAACTCAATCGTTTTCTAGATCACAAATGCATTATTTATTTATGGAAGGAAAAATAAGAAAAAACAGCCATACTTTTAATTCTTTGAAACATGCCATTTTAAAAAGTTTCCTAAAAAAATACAATCCAACTGATAAAGTCAAAGTGAGGATTTAAAGAATGGAGAATTCATAATATAACAGTATTTTGTTGAGAGTAAAAATAAGATTTAGTAATTGTTAAATATAGTATATTAGTTAGCTGTTGTTTGCTTCATAACTCCAGAATTTTAGTTATAGAAAACTGTAAGTTTTTATTTCTCTTTCATGCATCTGGAGATTGGATAGTGTGGCTCAACTTTAGATAACAATGCCTGCACATAGAAGATTTCAATAAATATTTACGGGATAAACAAAAACTGTTTTAATAAATAGTTGGTCTGTGGCACATGCCTGTAATCCCAGTGTTCAGAGAGCTGAGGCAGGAGGATTGTTGTGAGTTCAAGCCCAGCCTGGGCTACAAAGTGAGCTCAAGGCCAGCCTGAACTACATAGTGAGACCCTGTCTCAAAAAAAAAAAAAAAAAAAAAAAAAATGTGACCAAACTCAATAAAAGGAAAAAATTCATTAGAAAGGAAATTTAAAATATATGTAACACATAGTAGATAATACCTTATTAAAAATTGCTAGTAAAAAGGGAAAATAAATTTTAAAACAAAAATAACAAATATTGAAGATAAGCAAAGAAGATCCAACATAATTATGATAGGAATATCTAAGGAAGGCAACCAAAGCAAAGGAAGGGAAGAAATAACTAAAAACTATAATCCAAAAAATATTTTCTAGCCGGGCGTTGTGGTGCATGCCTGTAATCCCAGCACTCAGAAGGCTGAGGCAGGAGGATCACTGTGAGTTGGAGGCCAGCTTGGGCTACAAAGTGAGCTCAAGTTCAGCCTGAACTGCACAGTGAGACCCTGTCTCAAAAAAAGACAAAAAAATTTTTTCTGAAAATTAAACTGTGTACTAGAAGAGCCACATAATTTACCTGTGAGTATCAACCTGCATGGGCCACACTAGGGTGTGTTCTAGTAAAATTTAGACTTTACACTTGATCTTAGCCCAAAGGCCGAGAAGTGATAAAAATTAAACTTTAAAGGAGAACAGAGTGCTCTGGACATCTTGATCAAGGAAAGCAACTCATTACATTATCTTATTACTTATTACATTATCATCACCTCCTTCCATAGAAAATCTCTTGTCAGAAAACCATGGATACTAGAGAGTGTGAGATGGAATCCAGGAATTTTATAACAAGCAAAAGTGCTTTTCAAATATGAAGTCTCAAACATATTATTAATGTTATATAAGAACTCTTTGGTTATTGTTCAGTAATACTGAGTTGCCTATCAGAGGATGAGCTTTGTGAATTGAAAATATCTATGGAGACATGGATGTAATCACAGATATTGAGCATTAACTATATAGTTACTTACAGAACAAAGAGAATATGAAGTTTAAAATGAAGACATTACCGTATGTAGTCACTATGGTCTAAAAATATACACCTTTTAAATGGGAAGAGAAATCCCAGTACTTGGGAGGCTGAGGCAGGAGGGTTTCAAGTTTGAGGCCAGCCTGGGCTACATAGTAAGTTCAAATCTAGCCTAGGCTACATACTGAGACTGTGTTGCAAAAAACCAAAAATAAATTAATGAATAGAAGGGAAAGGGAAGGGTTGGAGACATTACTAAAAAGCTGTCTAGAAACTGTCTGAAAATACTCTTGATATTAAGTTTTGAGTAGTTGAATTTTTTTTTTCACTTCAGATGGGTAACGTGCCGACAACATAACAAGATTTGAGGGAGGCACATTTCTTGCAGATGGCACGAACACCCAGTCATCATGCTCATGAACTGAAGGATTGAGTAGCTGAATTTTTTAAAACTCATCTTTAATAGACTTTGTTTTTGTATCCACCACACTCTCTCTACCTTCTTTCCCTGAATTATTTCCCACAGTAGTACCTAATGCCTCTTTCTCAAAGTAGAAATAGGGCTAAAGATACCTCCAGGAATATACAGTCTACTTAACCACAGAAAAACATCATTTCTAATTAGTGTAAAAGTGTTTTGTATTATTTTAACAAGGTTAAGATAAAGTTTCTGGAATAGAGACTATAAGATAAAATTATGTCTGTAGGGCAACTCAAGTGTGGTCACTAAATTTCCAGAAAAAAGCATATTGCTTCAAAGGTCTCTATGGTGGGCCAGGGATATAGCTCAGTGGCACAAGCACCTGCCTGGCAAGTGCAAGGTCCTGAGTTTGATTCCCAGTACCAAAAATAAACCCCAAACCACAAAGGTCTCTATGGGGATAGAATTCACTTTTTCAATCAAAATAAGTACAAATATAAAGCTTCCCAAATCCTGTTAATTACCTGTTAGTTGTTTGTGTTTTTTGTTTTATTTTTTGAAAAAGTATCTCACTACGTAGTTCAGGTTGTTCTTGAACTCACTATGTAGCCCGGGCTGTCCTCAAACTTGTAGCACTCCTCCTGTCTCAATCTCCCTCGTGCTGGGATTAAAGGTGTGTGCTACCACACTTGGATCCAATTGTAGGGACAGGGTCTGTAGATGAGAAAATAACATACGGGCCTTCTAAAGTCTTCCAGCTAATCCTGACTAGGAGTTAAAAACAAACTTTACCAGAGAGATTCCCTTGAGAAGCAAATCAAAGATAGGGGTAGAAAAAGAGAAAAGCCAGATAAAGAAAGGCACCAAATGGCCTCGGGACTTGGACCAAGACACCAGGAAAAGAGCTGACAGGCAGGACACAGGAGGAAAGCCAGATGCACACAGGATAGGCTGCCCCCACCTCCAGTAAAATATAAGAGAAGCAAAGCAGAGGGCTACTAACTCTAAGGCAGTGTGTACTCACATGTATGCACTAACATACACACATATGTACATGTGTGTTCACTCTACAGACACTGTATATTTACTCTAGGGTCATTACAGAGTTCAACAGACGTCCATACGCACCCTTACTAACTCTGAGTTGTTGGGACTTGGTGGTCTCTCGGTGGACCCTGGGAGAAAAGGTTGAGGGGATTTAGAAAATAAAGACAAGAAACAAGATTGAGGTCAGGTGGGGGCCTCCTACTGGATGGGCAAGAGGACTGAACAGCAACAGAGGGGACATTTATTTATACTCTTGCAAAGTTAGTATCACAGGACACAGGTTGCCTAGTGACAAATGACTGAAATTGTCCAGGCAGGATGCTTTTCTCAAGACTGGGGTAGCTTGACTGCTTTAGGCACTGTGGCCTTGTCTTGCCTCCACACATATAACCAGTTTCCAACATCTTCAGCCACTCCCAATATCTCTCCCTTTTCTGTTTAGTTGTGTAAATGATAAATGTTTAGCTGCAGTTGGAGAAGCTATGTTTGCAGAACTCTGTAGTCTTTTTTATTTTTGATGAACTTACTGGTTTAGGCTAAAGATTTCCAGTCCAAAGATTTTTCATACCTGTACTTGGGGATCTGTTGGGCTCTTGCTGTATCCCAGGAAGGAATGGCAGGGAGAATAAGGAAAAGATAGACAAGACACAAAAAAGTTGGGTCAGATGGAGCTCCTTTCTCTCTTAAGCAGAGGAGAGGAACTGCCCAAGAACAGGAGAGTGTTTATTTATACCCTAGAGAGGTTACTAGGTTCAGTCTCTCTACCCAGCAGTCAGTTAAGCTACAACAGCATGCTTTGAGGAGCTCCCATGTTCTGGGGCTGGCTTCATCCTGCACTTGTATTTACTTTCCAGCTTCAGCTGCTCCCAACATATCTCTGTTCTCTGTTTTGTAAATGATGGGTGTTTAGTTGAAGCTGGAAAAGCTGTGCTCAGAGAATACAGGGCAAATATCTGAAACAGTGGTCAGTTATCAGTCTAGCTGGCAATTGTCTGAAGTTGGTGATTTGAACCTTTTACAGCTACCAACTTGCTACAGCATTGCTTTTTATACATCTTGTGGTTACACTTTTCTACTGGATATTTAAGACCAGGTTAAGGCGAGATCCATATTAGTCACTTTTCACTATCAAGGTCAGTTAAGTCTTCTCAGGATTACCTTGGAACCACGCATAGCACCTCTTAGACCCACTGTCAGCATCTCAGCATCAGCCATCTGGATAACTCACAGCCATTGCTTAACCACGTTGTTTTCTATAAAATCTTGAGAGGCTTTTTTCTCTCCAGGTGACTCTCCTTAGGCACATGGTACAACTTGAATCGCTTTCCTCTGTGATCCCATACTCTCCTTCATCAGAAAATCAGGGACTCACCTGAGTTATAGGATGCCACAGCAGAGGTTCTCACCTGTCCTGGGTTCACACTGACCTTGGACGGCTGGGGCCAACATATTGGCTATCCTCTTAGCCCATTTATCTCTCTAATTCTTTGGTCTCCAAATCTCAGTTGTTAATTATCCTTAAGAGAAGCTTAATGACATTATACTAGGCAACCTTGTGTCTAATGATACTAAACACTGTCCTGTTCTTGGGCAATTCCTCTCACCTGCAGGAGAGGAACAGCAAGCTTAACATTGTAGGGGATGGCGTGTCTTAGTATATCATTCTTAAATTAGAGTAGTCTTAGTACAACCCTCGAATGTGTCTTGAGAAGCATCCCAGAGGGGTTATGAAGAGTTAACTTTGCCCTGGAATATTTCTTTGAAGACAGGGAACACCCAGGCCTAGATAACCATGTATGACCCTGCCTGGGTTGTTTCATTCTTTCCCTGGCTCTGCTTAAACATTATAACCATAAAACAAAATGTGTGGTTGTATATTAATGTTGTATGTTAATGTGAGAAGTATGTTAATATCATTGTGCTTGAGCTCATGCCCGCGGCCTGACCTGGCCCCAGTGAATGAAAAACAATGTGTGGCCACCTGAGCAGTGGCTGCAACATTCCATTCTGTTACCATAGAAACCAAAAGTGTATTTAAGTTGAAACAAAGACAAGGACAGGGCTGACATTTCCTGACTTGTTAGTTGGGAGATGTATAGTGGCCAGCCTAATTTCAATACACTTTTTTTTTTTAGCCTAAATAGAATCCTTTGGTCTTCTATGGAAGTCAGCCCAGTTGCTGTGACAACATTACTATCTGTCTGAGTATCAAACACTTTAGAACACAAAATGGAACTGTTATTTTTTAATAGTCATGGATATCCTATCATTCAGATCCCTACAGAATATTAACAGATAATATTTACATATTTTTACATTGAAATTAGAAATCAAAACCATACATAACATTGCCACATGAAAATCATGATGATATTTTAATGAAACATCTCTAATATATAAGAAGCTTTTCTCTGACTTATCCTTTAATGGGATATATATATAAGTTTTTTGTTAAAGGCAAAGCTTTGAATCTGAACAAAAGTTGTACCATAAGCAATCCTTGCTTTACATTTTGGAAGACCTATACATCTGAAATGATAAATACATTTAATATACCATGCGATTAACAATAATGAAAGACCATACACATGTGAAAACCTTTGCTTCTTAATTTAGTTTCATATTAAGAGCAATTTCTGTGAAAAAACTTTTTTCTGAAAAACTTTGATCTTTTGATCAATGACCAAATTATTAAGGGTGTCTCCCAAGAAACTCTAGATATCACTGGGGACTCCTTATTAATGAACATAGGTTGGCCATTCCTCTATTCACCAATTGGAGTTCTGCCCAATAATGTCTCTTCACCCTAAGGGATTGTGGTTAAATAGCTTAATTTTTGATGAGCTGTGAGAGAGCTAATTTTGATATCATTTAAAGCAGCTGTTAACTTGGGTGAAAGCATGCTTTTAAATCTATAACCTAAATTGTATTACGAACAAATGTTAAAAGAGAAAATTGTTAAACTCAAAGTAAAGGGGAACAGCTGTTCATACAATGACAGACAAACGTAAACAAGTACACAGAACGTAGAAACAAACATCTTATAAAATCAGAGTACCCTCAAATATATTCTTTACCAAATTGAACTATAGTAACTTTAATACAATTTTTAGAAATTTATAATTATAAATAGACTAGAAAGATTTTGTTATTCATCAACTAACAGAGATCTCTTATCAAAAATATCTGGAAGGAATATAATCCTTAATCTATAATGAATATATATATATATATATATATATATATATATATAATTTTATTCTGTTTTAAGAATACTGGTAACTTTCAGCTCAGTTAATTCTACATACTCTATCACCTATTCAGATTTTTTTTTGTCTTTTTGAAGTAGGGTCTCGCTATGCAGTTCAGGCTGGTCTTGAGCTCACTTTGCAGCCCAGGGTGGTCTTAAACTCATAACAATCCTCCTGCCTCAGCCTCCTGAGTGCTGGGATTACCGGTGTGAATCACCATGCCTGGCCCTATTCAGATCTTTAATTCCTATTTTGGTTAGAATTTCCTGGGCCTTCTGGGTCAATTTCTTTGGTTGGCCCCGGGTTGGATTTAGCCTTATCCTTGTTTATCATCATGGTCACAGGACTGCACACCAGCTCCCCAAAAGGTAGAATCACCTTCTTCCCCAGCTCTGAGTTCATGATATAACCTGGTAGCATGCTCTGGTACCCAAATAAGTCACTCAGCATTCTCTGGAAAAACACAAGTACATCCTCTACCCCAGGTAAGTAGCAGACTGGGTCCCTTCCATTGTCCAGTATGGAGAACTCTTTAATGGAACCTTCCTAGCCTTTTTTCTTTTACCTGATGGAATTGTCTTTCTGCTGCTATATTTCCATCTTTTGTAGAATTTAAAAAGTTAATAGTATATATTGCCAAGTGAAGTCTCTTATGAGGTGTGAATTTTGTAGGGAAAAATTCCACCTTTTGTTTTTGTAACTGAAGTTTGTTCATACAGTGAGTAAATTCAATAATTACTTGATCTAGAGGGTTATAAGGAATCCCTATGGTAAGGGAAATATGAAAAGTGTTACAAAACCTTTGGAAAGCAGCACTTGTATATGCTGGGCCATTGTCAGTCTTAAGTGCCTATGGGCAACCAAGGGCACTGAAGGTATCCAAATAATGAGCAGTGACATGTTTAGCCTCTTGACCAGTGCAGGCAGAAGCAAAATAACCCTGAGGAAGTGTCCACTGAAATGTGGGCCTAGTGTAAAGAGCCAAATTCAGGAATGTGAGTGACATCCCTCTGCAAAAGATGATTAGGGTGTAGCCCTCAGGGAGTGACCCTCATAGAAGGTGGGGAAAGGTGTATTACACATGAAGAACATTGCTTAACAATTTCTTGGGCCTATTCCTGGGTCAAACGGAATTGTTTATGCAGGACAGAAGCATTTTGATGAAAGGTGGCATGAGAAGCAGAAGCCTATTGAATGGTATCTGAGGGAATAACAGTGATAGTAGCCAGCAATTTGTCTGTGACAGTGTTTCCCTCAGTGAGAGGCCCCAGCAATAGGGGACAGGGATGTTATATGACCAATAAAACAAGGAACATGATGTGCCTGTATTCTGGTAGAGGAAGCCATCCTTTAGCCCTCCTTACCCTAAAATAATTCATCTGTAAAAACAGAAGCAAATTAACTTGTCTGAAGGATAATGATAATTAAAACACCAAAAAAAATCAGCCCAAAAGGTGGGCAGAGTTAATTAACGTCACAAAGTAAAATATGAAGATCATTTAAGGTCAATCTGAACAGTTTGGGGTAATTGCCACATCTGTTAAAAAAATCTGCAAGTTCTATGTCAGCAATTTTTTCAGAATCTTGACATTTCTTTTTTTTTTTTTTTTTTTTTTTTTTGGTGCTGGGAATCGAACTCAAGACCTTGCAATTGTTAGGTAGGCATTTGTGCTGCTGAGCTATATCCTCAGCCCATAATCTTGAAATTTCAAGAAACCATTTTTACCAGGTCCTGTCATATAAATAAAAATATTACCTCCATCATCATAAAGATGTTTTAACCTAGGAGTACTAGGCAGAATCCCCCCTGTTAATATCTGTAAAAATTTTCTCATAGTCACCTCATAGCTTCTGTAATCCACTTCTATGTCATCTCTATACACATTTAGTTATATATATATATATACACACACACACACATAGTATTTTTGAGACAGAATCTTGCTATGCAGTTCAGGCTGGCTTTGAGTTTACTTTGTAGACCAGGCTGATCTTGAACTTCAACTTGCAACGACACTCCTGCCTCCACCTCCCAAGTGCTAGGATTACAGGTGTGCACCACCACACCTGGCTTAGTTTTATTTTCTTGTGACTAAACACAGTAGCTTGTTTAGGATTGTTAGGATTGCAGGCTATATCATCAGCAAGCATCAGGATAGTGTGGCTGCTTGCCATGATTTCTGAATACTGTCACAAACTAATAGTCACTGCCATAATTTTTACTCTCTGTACAATTGCAAAGAAATAAATTTTCAGGACATTTTTAGGATCCCTCTTAAAAAGATCAGTGCAATGTCTAGGAGTAGACACAAAGACTCTTGGGATACACTTGAAAAAGGCCATTCAGATTAATTTACCTAGCTGGATTAATTACCTCTAAAAACTCCAAGACATACAATGTGTATCTGTCCATAAGATGGATGCCAGTTACAGGATAGGTTCATGTGAGAGGGAATCTTTTCCCACTTAGCTACTGGCCAGAGCCATTATGTTAGGAGAATAAAACCACTCACATATGGATGCTCCTTGGCAAGTGTCAATACTAAACAATAGCTCACTGTAACATCCTTTCTTGTCTTTGTTGAGTAAGGTCACCCAAACATGAAGAAGTTGTCATAGTTTATATCCTTCCAGATTAGCAGCTTAACACTTTTGCTAGGGTGAGAAACATTGCCCTCTCCCTGTGGGTCTGTACTGGCTACATCCAGAGGCTGTGTTTTAAGCCAACAGTACTGGGCAATAACAGAAACATCCACACCTATTTAAAGCACTTTAAATAGTTTTTTTCTCTAATAGGTAGTTCTAGCTCAGGGTGATTTTGTTTGATCTAGTGAAACCAATAGTTGTCAGATCCAAAACCCTTGGATCTCTTACCTTAATTACGAATTTTCCAATTTTTACCAAGGGAAAAAATAACCAATTGAGTGACAGGAGAATCTGGGGTCATTAAGTAAGGTTCTGAGTAATTGGATTTCTTATATAGTCCAAATCAGTGACCACAGGCAAACCTAGTCTCTTTGCAGCATCTGGATGCAGCTTTTACTTTATTCCCTTCAGGCTGGGGGAGCTGCTGGCAGGGCCTCCACTGTCCTGCTGTTCTGTCGGGAATGGGCTCCACTGCCTGTGACCCCTCCCATGTGGGCATGGCACTTACTGCCTCTGTAGCCACAGCCACCTACTAATTGGGTGGGCAGTGTAGCAGAGGTGTGCAGAGCGCTTTTTGGGGATCCAGTTTGCTAGGGGGAAGGAAAGGGGAATACACAGCCATTGTCTCAGCCATTTGACTGCAGGCACTGGGCAAGCCTGCTGTGGCTGCTGGATATTTTGTTTTTGTCCAAAGCCCTGTTTTGAGCACAGACAATATTTGTGCTGAATGAATTCCTGGTGTCAGGAACAGGCATGATGCAAGTCGCAGTGAGAGCCAAAGCATGCTGCAGTTAGGGCCCTCCTATTTAGCCCCAGGTGCAAAGGCCTGTAATTGGTGTCGCTTGGATAGCCACGGCTGTTCTGCAGACATGTGGGTGGCTGGAAAATCCCAGCGGAGTCTGCTTAGGACTGAGCGCAGGGCCTTCCCAGCACCCAGTCTGCACCCCTATTGTTTGAGGGGGCTGAGGCAAGCCCATTGGGAGGTTTCCAGGAGGGGCTGACATTTCATATCAGGTTTAGATTTACACTTATTTTCCCAATGATACCCTCACTGACACTTTGTGCAAAGACTGGAAGGTTTATTTGAAGAGACAGATAATGGCTATGCTGCCTCTACAGTGCAACAAAGCAGTTTTGGGCAACATGCCCCTCATCCCCACAAAAAAAATAATCAGCCTTGTTTTTTCCTTTTCCTCCAGACTGTGGATGAATAGCCTGAGTGACAGCTGCTTTGAAGGCAGCCCCTTGCACATACGGGGAGCTCATATCTGCACAAATCCAAAGACATGTTATTTGCCTTGCATCATTGGGAGCTTGAACTTCAGTAACAGGGTATATATGTCTAAAGATGGAATTTGAGAGGAAACCTCTCTGGTGGGACAAGGTCCTTTTGTGCCCCACCACTCCTTTTCTTTTAAATTGAATGAGGCTAGAGGGCTTAAGCTCTATAGGCAATACCCTTGCTCTGCCCTCCCCTGCTCATGCTCGGGGTTTGATGTTAAAATAATGTTCTGAGCCAAATACTTTATGGTTCTAAAACCTTTTCTTATGAATACCCCCCAAATAAAAGTAAATACAGGATTCAAACATGCAACAAACACTTCTATATATATAACCCCAGGAGTCCTGAGACTACTTGCCCCATTTTTAACTGCCAGTGCTTCAATATACCTTTCTCTCTGTGGCTTTTTTGAAGCCTAGATACTTTCTGACCCAAGAGGACCGTATGCCCACGTTTAATACCTGATGCACCAGTGCCAAAGCACTCCAGTGCTGAGCACCAGCTCTGCCAGTGTGCTTCCCCCTCCTTATTGTGTGCACTCTGGGAAGCGTTCTTGCTGCCCACTCTGGCCTTACTGGGAGCACAATGTTGGGCACCAAATGTAGGGATTCTTTGGGCTTTTGCTGTACCCCAGGAAGGGACAGGGGTGAGAATGAGGAAAAGATGGACAAGAAACAAAAAGCTTGGTCAGGTGGAGCTCCTTTCTTCTTTAAGTAGAGGGGAGGAACTGCCCAAGAACAGAAGAGTGTTTATTTATACCCTAGAGAGGTTATTAAGTTCAGCTTCTCTACCCAGCAGTCAGTTAAGCTATAACAGCATGCTTCGAAGTGTTCCCATGTTCTCAGGCTGGCTTCGTCCTGCACTCATACTTACTTTCCAGCTTCAGTCACTCCCAACACTTGCATACAGCAATTTAACCATATATAGTCCAATAATCCATAACAGTAGTGAGTTACAGCTGGCAATTGTCAGAAGTTGTTAGTGATTTGAACCTTTTATAGCTAGCATATTATTATGACATAGTTTTTAAATACATCTTGTGGTTATACTTTTCTGCTGGATGTTTAAGACCAAATAAAGTGAGACCTGCATTAATCAATTCTTTGCCATCTATCAAGGTTAGTTAAGTTTCCTCAGGAATTACCTCGGAACCAAGTACAGAACCTCTTAGATCTTCTGTCAGTGTCCACCATCAGGATGAATTACAACCATTTTTTGACCAAGTTGCTTTCTATGAAAGCTTGAGAGATTTTTTTTTCTCTCCTGGTGACTCTCCTTAGGTACACTATACATCTTGAATCACTATCTTCTGTGGTCCCATAATCTCCTTAATCAGAAAATTAGGGACTCAACTGAGTTATAGGATGTCACAGCAGAGGTTCTCTAATGTTCTAGGTCCTCATTGATGTTGGAGGGCTAGAGCCAAAATATTGGCTATACTCTTAGCCCGTCTAATCTCTCTAATTTTTGGTATCCAAACCTCGGTTGCTAAACATCCAGAAGAGAAGCTTAATGACATCACATTGTAAGGGAGGCAGTAAGCTTAATATTACTATCTTATCTGAATATCAAACACCTTAGAACATAAAATTGAACTGTTATTTTCTAACAACCATGAATATTCTAATATTAAGATCTTTATGTAATGTTAACAGACAATAGTTACATATTTTTGCATACAAATTTAGAAATCAAGACCATATATAACATTGCAGCATGACAATCATTATGACATTTTATAACATACTTAATTTTTCATTTTGACATAACATAACCCTTTTAACTAATCATCTCTATCTAATACATAAGAAGCTTTTACTTAATTAGTTGTCCTTTAATGGAATGTACGCCACAAGTTTTTTGTTAAAGGCAGAGGTCTGAATCTGAAAGAAAAGTACTTTCATAATAAACAATCTGTTTTACATTTTGGAAGACCTGTACATCTGGAATCATGAATACATTTAATACACCATGAGATTAACAATAATGAGTCATCATACACATCTGGAAGCCTTTGTTTCTTAGTTCAGTTTTGTTTTGTACTAAGAGCATCTTTTATGAGAAAACCTTATTGTAATATTTTGAGAAACTTTATCTTTTGACCAATGACCAAATTATTGGTGTGTCTCCCAAGAGACTCCGGAGATCACTGGGGCCTCCTTATTAATGATCAAAGACTTGCCACTCCTCTAGTCACCAGTTGGAGTCTTGTCAAATAATCTCTTCCCACTCTAAGGAATTTTTGTTAATTATCTTAAATTTTTTGATGAACTATGAGAAAATCAGTTTTGGTATCATTTATACCAGCTGGTAACACAGGTGAAAGCGTGCTTATCAATCTATAACCCAAATTGTATTTTGAACAAATGGTAAAAGAGGATAATTGTTGAGCTAAAAAAGGGAACAGCTGTTCACAGATATGACAGACAAATAGGCAAATAACAAGTACACAGAACTAACAAACATCTTTACAAAATCAGAGTACAATCAGAATTTTTTGACCAAATTGAATTATAGTAACTCTATTACAATTTTAGGAATTTATAATTATAAATAGATGTCTTGGTTACTTTTCTCTCCTTGTTGGGACAAAATATCCAATGCCCAAAATTAAGGAAGGAAAGGTTTACTTAGCTTATAATTTGTGGAGATTTTAGTCTATAATCAGCTGGCTCCAAGGCAGGGTAGCATGGCACAGGGACAACAGTTCAACATGGCAGAAGACAGCAAAAGCTGCAAGAGCACAAGGGGAGAAGCAAGCCTCTTTTCCTCTCTTATATTGTATACTGGCCATCTGCCCATGCCCGCACCATCTCCGTGCCCTCCTCTTGCAAAGGCTCAGTATGCATACAAAGTAAGGACACTGGCTCCCTACTGAGTCACATAGTTAACCTTCTAAACTTCTCAAGTTAACACAATGAATAACATCCTTGAGCAGGAAGGGCATGTCCTTTTCACCCCAGGATGTAGAACTGCTGAGTTACTTAGTTAAGCTTCTAGACTCCTCAAGTTGACACAATGTATCAATTGTAACAGTAGACTAGTCAGATTGTTTTTTGTCAATTAGCAGAGATTTCTAATCAGAAAAATTTGAAAGGAGGGTGTTATGGTTTGAACCTGTGTGTCCCCCCAAAGCCTCAAGCGACCATGGGGCAGGCTATTAGAGTTGAATGATTGTGGGTGTGAGAGCTGCACCCGCCTGGGAGTGGATAGTTTGCATATGTAAGGGAGAGGAAAAGAGTGCTTGAGAACATTCCTCCCCGATTCTGCCCTGGTGTGTGCTTGCAGCTTAGCTGTGTTCTGCTGCCCTTAGCTGTAGCTCTTTGCCATGTGCCACTCTACCTTATAATCTGCCAAGTACAGACTGAAATTTCCCCGAACTGTAAGCGAAATAAACCTTTCCTTCCTTAATTTTGGGCATCAGGTATTTTGTCCCAGCAGTGAGAAAAAAGTAACCAAGACAGAGAGGCTGCAGATTTAGTTCAGTGGCACAGCACCTGCCTGGCAAGCGCAAGGCTGTGAGTTTGATTCCTGGTACCAGAAAAAAAAAAAAAAAGAAAAATTTGGGAGGAATAGAATCTTTTATCTATAATGAACATGCATGTTTTGTATTTTATTCTGTCTTTAGAATACTGGTAACTTTCAGCTCAGTTATTTCTATATGCTCTATCACCCATTTAGACCTTAGATTTCCATTCTGTCAATTTCTTCAGTAGGCCTCAGGCCGAATCTAGCCTCATTATTGTCAACTTCTTCTTCAGATCTGGCTTAATGGTATAGCTGGATAGCATACTCTAGCAAAACACAACCATATCCTTGACCTAAAATTAGCTTTTTTTTTTTTGCTTTACCTGATTGAATTGTCTTTCTGCTGCTGTACTGCCATCTTTTGTGAAATTTTAAAATTTAGTAGTATATATTGTCAAGTGAAGTCTATTATGACATATGAATTTTGTAGGGAAAGATTCCCCCATTTGTTTTTGTAATTGAATTTTGATAATACAGTGTGAAACCTGTATCCTATATTTTGGGAGAGGAAGCTGTTATACAGACTCCCTTATGCTAAGATGACTCGTCTGTGAAAACAGAAGCAAATGGCCGGGCGTGGTGGCACACACTTGTAATCCCAGCCCTCAGGAGCCTGAGACAGGAGAATCATTGTGAGTTCAAGACCAGCCTGGGCTACAAAGTGAGCTCAAGGCTGGCCTGAACTGCATAGTGAGACCCTGCCTCAAAAAGACAACAACGGGGGCTGGGGATTTAGCTCAGTGGCAAAAGCGCCTGCCTGGCAAGCGCAAGGTCGTGAGTTCGGTTCCCGGTACCGGAGAAAAACCAAAAAAAAAAAA
>NW_004955405.1:4727056-4808794 GCF_000276665.1 Chinchilla lanigera | reverse complement strand
GTTTTTCTCCGGTACCGGGAACCGAACTCACGACCTTGCGCTTGCCAGGCAGGCGCTTTGCCGCTGAGCTAAATCCCCAGCCCCAGAAACACCCTTTTAAATTAATCACCTTAAGGGGAAAATGTAAAGGCTTCTCTTTTAGTGTCAATTGTAATGGAGAAAGAGAGAAAACTACTCTATTCCCTGTGATGCTCTGTTCCTGATGGGGTGGCCCTTTGCATACCTCCAGGTCAGTAATCCAGCACTTCTGTAACTGTGGACCTGTAGTTGCAACACCTGGAGGCCATCTGCACTTGTGTCTAAAAGGCCTTTAAAGTGTTTTCTTTAACTAATCAATTCTTTTTTTGAACCCAATATATGTCTTTTTTATAATTTTTAAAATTTTTGTCAGAGAAAGAATGACCAATTGAGCAATATGAAATATGAGAGTCTGGGGTGATTTGAACAATGTTTTGTTTCTGTCTCTGGTTGCAGTCTCTGGTCCTTTGCCTTGGGTCTGGACAAGCTGCTGGTAGAAGCTCCTGTCTTAAAACCAGGAATGGTCTCCATCATCCACACTCCATCTCCCCAAGCAACATTGGCAGGTGGGCCATGCAGCAGAGGCACCCAAATTTTTCTTGGTGTGCTGGCTGTCACTCCTGCTCTGGGCACCCACTCTGGCTGCTGGATGTTCCATTTTGGCTGGGATTTCAAGTGCCCTGTGTTGCACCGAATGAATTTCCATTGCCAATAGGGTGCATGCCAGCACTGGTGGTGGTGTCAGTGGCAGCAGGGAGAGCCAGGGCATGCTGCAGTCACATCCTACCTATTTGGTTCCAGCGCATATGCCAGTAGTTGGTGGTGCACGCCTATTGCTGTGGCTAGACTGGGCACGTGGACACACAGGTGGCTGGGAAATCCCAGCTGAGTCTGCCTAAGACTGGAGCACAAGCACAGAGCCCTCCCTGAACCCATCCTGTTCCCTCCCCTGGTGGTGCTGTGCCTTGCTGAACTAGCCAGGTGCAATTTAAAACAGTTTTTTTCTTCCATTTTCATCTTATTGAGTATCTTGGTTACTTTTCTGTTGTTGCTGAGACAAAGTCCGTGACACCCAAAATTAAGGAAGGAAAGGTTTATTTAGCTCACAGTTTGTGGAGGTTTCAGTCCATACTCGGCTGGCTCCAAGGCAGAGTGGCGCAGGGCAGAGGGCAACAGTTCATGGCAGTGGAAGACAGCAAAAGCAACAAGAGCAAAAAAGGAGGAGGAGTGGCTGTAAGCAGCCTCTTTCTCTCCCTTACATTGTATGCAAACTATCCACCCCAGGGCGGGTGTAGCACTCACACCCATAATCACATTATTGGATCATGGATCAATCAAATATCTAGAGTAGAAGCCCATCCCATGACTGCATGAGGATTTGGGGGGACATGCAGACACAAACCATAACATTGAGCAAAGCTAGAGGGTTCAAGTTCTTTCAGTGGTGCTGTTGCTCTGCCCTCCTTGTCCCACTTGGGCTCGAGACTTGACTTTAAATTACAGTTCTGAGCTGAATCCTCTGTGGGTGCAAAACCCCTTCTGACCAAAATCCAGAAAGGAAAAATAAACATAAGAATCAAGAAAACAACAAACATTTTTATAGACATCTGTGTACATTTGTAAACATCTGTGTTTTTTGAGACTCTGTCCCATTTTTAACTACTAGTAATTTAATATGCCTTTTTCCTTTGTGGTTTCTCTTAAGCCTGCCTCTCTGTCTTTTTTTTAAGGTCAGTAGACCTCCACGCCCCACTCTTCATGCCTGGTAACTGTCAATATAACTCTCCTGTGCTAACGGTTGACCGACCAATCTGCTTCCCCACTCTGTTGCATATAAAATTTTTGGGAAGCATCCTCCTGCCTACCAATTCTCTGTACTGGGGGTCCCCTGACAGGTGCCAAAATGTCTGGACTCACCAGTCTCTCTGTGGACCCTGGGAGAAAAGGTTGAGGGGATTTAGAAAATAAAGACCAGAAACAAGATTGAGGTCAGGTGGAAGCCTCTTACTGGATGGGCAAGAGGACTGAACAGCAACAGAGGGGACATTTATTTATACTCTTGCAAAGTTAGTATCACAGGACACAGGTTGCCTAGTGACAAACGACTGAAATTGTCCAGGCAGGATGCTTTTCTCAAGACTGGGGTAGCTTGACTGCTTTAGGCACTGTGGCCTTGTCTTACCTCCACACATATAATCAATTTCCACTGCAGTCTCTCCCAACACTAAGGCAGTGTGCACTCACACCTGTGCACTAACATACACACTTATGTATTGTGTGTGTTCACTCTAGAGACACTATATATTCACTCTAGGGTGATTACAGGGTTCAACAGATGTCCACACACCCTCTTCCTAACTCTGAGCTAACCATGAGTAAGTGAGGCCCTTGCCAACTAGCCGCCGACCCTAAGATACGGTCTTAAGTGATACATCAAGAACCAGTAAATAGACAGAGGCTGCGCGTGGACTACCAGAAATAGTGCAATGAGGTCAGAAGCAGTAATGTTAGCCTGGAAGCAGTGACTTTAGACCAAAAGCAGGGATGTTAGGCAGAAGTGCCAGAAGCCGACACAGTTATGGCAAGTTCTGGGTGGGGAAAGAGTCGCTCACCCCACAGAAACAGCTGAGAGCAGAGGCCCACAGGCTCCATCTTTCCCAAGCCCCTCCCTTATCTAGGTAGTTGTCTACCTTCTCCTCTCTGCCTAAGTGTCTTCCTCTTGTTAGACTTTGTCCCGCTAATTCTTAACTAACTGGGCCTGAGTTAGCAGCTCGGTGAGCCATGGTGCTGGTACCCCAGATGCAGCAGAATTATCTGTTAGTTTTGTAATGAGTGCGGTAAAAGTATTTCTAGAATCCTCATCTTTCTTCATTGAATCGAAGGAGGTACTCTGTGGGAATTTTATTATCATTCCTCTTTGCTTAATATTTGCCAAAATAAACTAATTTGAGGAATGCACATCCTTTCCAATTTTGAACTGAATTGATTAGGAAACTAAACAAAAAATTAGCAACTGAGATTAAAAATGAGATTTGCAAATCTGCATCTGTCCTTAATTTGATATCTGAGGAGAAGTAAGCCACACCTTTGAGGTAATGGAAACTTATGGAAGCTGATCAGACCTCCCACACACAAATACAAAATGGAAACAGTGATACCAAATCAAAAAAGTAAATAAATCTGTCTTCCTTGGCAACAAGAAACTGGGCCAAATTTTGTTAGTGAATAACAAAATTAGTGCTTCTTAATTTGGGAAGGTAAGGAAGCATAAACTTTTAGGAATCTTGTTTGTGTTTATTTATTTATTTATCTATTTTTGTGATGACTGGGGCTTTACTGGGCCTTGTCATGGAAGTTAGGCACTCTACCACTCAGCAACAGCCCCCACCATTTTAAATTTTTTATTTTGAGGCAGGATTTTATTAAATTACCTAAACTGCTCTTGAGTTTGTGATTGTTCTGCCTCAGCCTCCCAAGTAGTTGGGATTGTAGGTGTGCACCACTGTGCCTTGCAAGAATCTGATATTTAAAAAAAGAAAAATACTGTGGAGCCCTTTTCCAAAACTGCATATGCAAAAAAAACAAAAACAAAAACAAAAAAAACAACTGCATATGCGTACCGTGAAGGTACGTAACTTCAGGGGCTCTCAGAAACCACTGAATTTCACAATGAGAAATTCTGACAAAGAAGTGTTAATGCTTATAGTTCTAGAGGAGTTCATGGTTATTACTTCCCTGTATGTGTGCCACCACCACTGGGATTGCACCTAGGGCTGGCTTGCTTTTTTCTTTCTTTCTTTCTTTCTTTCTTTCTTTCTTTCTTTCTTTCTTTCTTTCTTTCTTTCTTTCCCTCTCTCTGTTTCTTTCTTTTTCCTTTCTTGTTTAGTTATTCATTTATTTTTGAGAAAGGGTCACTAAATTACTAAGTTGTCCAGACTGGGCTTGAATTTGTAATCTTACTGCCTCAGACTCCCAGAGTGTTGGGATTACAAGTGTGTGCCACCACACTTGGCTTAAATTTAAAACTTGTAGCAACTGCCATCACCAATTTATTAGACTAAAAATATTAACTATTTTTCACTTTTTTTCCAGTGGTACAGGGATTGGACCCTGGGCCTTTGCACTGAGCTACATCCTGGCTCTTTTTATTATGTCTGTTTAATTTTGAGACAGGGTCTTGCTAAACTGCTCAGGCTAAGTTTGAATTCTCAGTCCTCCTGCCTCAGCCTACTGAGTAGCTGGGATTACAGGCAGGTGTCACCATGCTTGGGTTACTTTTCACTCTTATCGTTACTATTTGCCGTCTTTTGCTTGTCCCTGCTGTACTTTAGAGGTGGAAATTCCCTCAGAGGCCTTGGTAGTAAACATTGTGCTCTGAGCCTAGCGGGAGGATCCCCATCTTTATTGACCCCTGTTGAGCTGTCCAGTGGACCCACCAGATGCTGAGGTTGAGGCCAGGCTGCAAAGGGACTAGGGCCTCCCTGCCTGTGGCTGGGTGGTGCTCCCAAGACCAGCAGCTTTCTACTAAGGTGGGCTGGGAACAGAGTGCACACAACTTTTCCTCAGAAGCTTCTTGCTTCTGGTCCTGCTTCTGCAGTTTTAATTATCACCTGTGAAGCCAGCAGCCCAGCCCAGGGGTGGTGACTTCAGAAGCACAGCCTAGTGCCCTGCTGTGCTTCCCAGGTGTTCTCTGTCCCCTCACCCCTCTCAGATCAGAGGCAGAGGTTTCTGTCTTTCTGGGAAATTCATGCCACAGATACAAAGACGAGGTAGGGAAGACACCGGGGGAATCCCAGTGGCCGGCCTCCTCCATCTGATGTAGCACTCAGGGGGCTGAGGCAGGAAGATCCCTGGGAATTTGAGGCCAGCCTGGACTACATAATGAGTTTGAGGCCAGCCTGCCCTACAAAGTGAGACCCCACAAGGTGCAAGGGCCTGGCACACCTGGCAAGACCACTGAGAAACATTGGCAGCAGTCTGTACCAGTGAATACGAAGTGGTCATATGTGTTCTTAGCACCTTAGGGTGTCAGCCCATTTTCCTACCTTGCTCAAGTTGTCCTCCCTCCACATAACTTGATCAGGGGAACAATGTGGGGTGAAACAAAAGGGCTCAAGAAGGTTTGGAGGCAAGCTAATCTATCTGTAGGGGGGGTTTAACAGTTGGGTGTCTCAGTACCCCAATGCCTGTTTGTTTAGAAGTTACCAGGAGCCCTGAGGGCTACAGTTTGGGGGTATGGCAGGAATAACCTGAACATAGTTCCACCAGGGCTATGGCTTCAATCCTATGAAGAGGATGGGAGCCAGGCATGTGGGCCGGGAGCACCAGTCATTGGCAATGTATGTCGTCCTGCAATAGGTGGAATCCGTTACTGCACTTGCTTCAGGAACAGTAGAAACAGAAAATGCAACACAGGGCTGGACTGAAGGCCATTGGGACAAGCTCCTTTCTGGGGTGGCAAAAAATTAGAATTTGCAAGAATAGCATGACAGGTCTGGGCGCAACCAACCATTTTCCTGCTTAAAGGAAGGTGTACTGGCTTCTGTGTCTAGATGTCTTCCAAAAGCCTCCTGAAATCATAGGTGGGGCTTCTCAGAGGTGGCTGGATCCAGAGGGTGTGATGTTGTGATTAAATGTGTGATGCTGGGATCAAGGGTATGTGGTTACTAAATCAGTCCACTGGCTGGTTTGGCACAGCTCTGGGTGTGGAAAATAGGAAGACCCTCCCGGGGTGTGGGTGCTGCCTGCACTGAAGGAAAGTAGCCTGGATAGAATATAAGGGACAGAAAGAAGACTGCTACTGCTTACTGCTGCCTCTTTGCTACTCTGCTGCTTTTCTGCCTTCTGCCTGCTCTGAACTGTTTCTCTCCTAACATGCTCCTCTGCCATGCCATCCTGCCTTGGAGCTAGCCAACTATGAACTGAAAACTCTACAGACTGTGAGCTAAATAAATATTTCCTCCTTTAACTTTGGGTGTCAGGTATTTTGTCTCAGCAACCAGAAGAAGTAACTAAGACAGGAGGGAACTCACATTCAGAATTGGAAGCCTGGACAGAGACCTGCGGCTGGGGAAGCTACAGGCCCAGTGCGGAAGCCACTGCTGCTGTTTTGCTCAGTGGACATGATGTGCCAGTGAAACTGCCGCTGTAATGTACGTCTGTGCACACAGATTACTGCTGTTGCTGGCTGTAGTCACGGGGCAGTGGCAACAGCAGCAGCCCACGGTGAGTCCAACCATCGGCTGTGCAGTGGACTTCTCTCCACTCATGTGAGCATGGCCTGGATTGTGCTGCCCTTGTCCCCCTGAAATTGGAGTAACTTTTTTTTTTTTTTTTTTTTGGTTTTTCTCCGGTACCGGGAACCGAACTCACGACCTTGCGCTTGCCAGGCAAGTGCTTTTGCCGCTGAGCTAAATCCCCAGCCCCTGGAGTAACTTTATAGGGACCCCAGAACTGAGGTGGGAACTTCTTTGAATAAATGAGGGAAAATGTAAATAAATCCTGACCCAGCCACATGTGCCTGGGGAAGTGTACTCTTGACTGGTGTCTGTGCTGTCCTAGGAGTGAGAGTCTGCTGCTGTGGTCGGGGCTGCATGTTCTTTATTTGTCTGTCTGTGGCAGCACCGAGGCTGATTTCCTGTTCTGGTCACTGAGCTGCTCTGGAATCGTCATGGGCATGGAGGAACTGGGTCACTGTCGTGTGCCGACTTTAGTTCCCTCGGCTATATAGCAACAAGTGGCAGCTCGACTTTTAGCTTTGTGAATGACTTCCACACGGATTTCCATAGTAGCTGTGCTAATTCGCACTCCCACCAGCAGTGGAGAAGGATTTCTGCCCCCCTACACACACCCTCATCGGCAGTACTGTTTTCTGTGTGAATGAAAGCCATCTTGACTGGAATGAGACGGAATCTCAGTGTAGCTTTGATTTGCATTTCCCTAATATTTTCCCTAATATCCCAATATAAGGGATAAAGATTTTTTTTAAATATACTTTTTGGCCATTTGTACTTCTTTTGAGAGTTGTCTGTTCAGTTCTTTTGCCCATTCATTGATTAGTCTATAGGATTTTTTGGTGTTAACTTTTGTGAGTTCTTTATATGTTCTAGATATATACTCTTTTGGAAGAGTAGCTAGCAAAGATTTTCTTCCTTTCTGTAGATGACCTTTTCATTGTAGATAGTTTCCTTGGCTATGCAGACTTTTTTTTTATTTGATGGAGTCCCACTTGTTGATTCTCGCTATTATTTATTTCCTGTGTGATTGGAGTCCTATTCAGGAAGTCTTTACCTGTGCCTGTGGCTTTAAGTGGTTCACTTAGGGTTTTTTTTGTCGTTTGTTTGTTTGTTTGCTTGTTTTTGAGTTTCCAAATCTCAGGTCTTATATCTAGGTCTTTGATCCATCTTGAGTTGGCCTTTTGTACAGGATGAGCATGAGGTCTCCAGCTTCAGTCTTCTAAAAATAGATATCCAGTTCTCCCCACACCATTGTTAAAGATGCGGTCTTCTCTGTGATGAATGTTTTTTGCTCCTTTATTCACAGTCAGATGGCTGTGGTTGACTGTAGCTTCATGGTGTGTTTCTGTGCCCTCTATTCTGTTCCACTGGTCTACATATCCATTTTTGTGCCTGCCTCTTGTTATTTCTTTTGGTGTTTTTTAAAAAAGATTTTAAAAATTAAATTTATTGGTACATTTTAGATATAAATAAAAGTAACATTCATCATAGAGAATTTGTACCTGCACATATCTTGCTTCTTTTTTTTCCCATTCTCCTCCCTTCTCTTCAACCCATTTTCCCCTCACTATTATTATTATTATTATTATTATTATTATTATTTTCATCTTTTTTGAGACAGGGTCTCATTATGCAGTTCAAGCCTTGAGCTCACTTTGTAGCCCAGGCTGGCCTCAAACTTGCCTGCCTCAGCCTCCCAGGTGCTGGGATTACAAGTGTGTGCCACCATGCCCAGCTCCCTTCCTTATTTACAAAAGCTTTGTTTCCATTTTATCCTTCTGTTCTCTGTTTTTCTTTCCCTTTCCTTCCTTTCCCCCTCCCCCTCTCTAATTTCCCTTCCCATTTGAACATTTTTTTCCCATCTCATGATATCTATCATACATTTTGGTCCTTACCTGTGTTGTTTTTGGGGCTTATTTTGCAAGGGAAAACAATATAATACAGGACACATGTTTTATAAGATTATTTATAATAGTCACCCAAAGAATCATATACAAGAGAGTGCAGGAAATCTGTCCAGACAATAAAGACCAAAAAATCCAGCTGAGGGCCTGGATCCCAAGATAATGTCCTGTATGAGTCCAGATGAAGATCTAAAGCCCATAACAATGCCTCCCACAAATCCAACTGGAGGCCTAGAGCCCACGACCGTGTCTCATGCAGGCCTATTTCACAGATCTGCTCTGGGAAGGCCCAAAGGTCAGTGGTGGAATCTAGAAAGTCTGTGCCAGTGAGATGAAGGATCTGTGCTAGCAGGCTGAGGGATCTGCACTGGAGCCAGGAAGTGATGCTAAAAGTAAAAACCAGAGCTCACCTGAAAGGTACCACAGCTATCCTCAGCAACAGTGAGGTCCGAAACTCCTCCAGTGATCAGGATGATCGAGTTCCCATCAGGAAAGCCAACATAGCAAGCTTCTCCAGGAGACTGGCAGTGTACCATCTTCCCTTCTAGAGCCAGGAAATGATGCTCAAAGTGAGGACCAGAGCTCCCCCAAAGTGAACTGAAGCTATTCTCAGTGCCAACAAAGTCCCAAGCTCCTCAGAGGATGAAAACAGCCAAGTTTAGCTGGGCGTTGTGGTACACACCTGTAATCCCAGCACTTGGGAGGCTGAAGCAGGAGGATTGTTGCAAGTTCGAGGCCAACCTGGGCTACAAAGTGAGCTCAAAACCAGCCTAACCTGCAGAGCAAGGCCCTGTCTCAAAAAAAGAGAACAAAAGAAAAAAGAAAACAGCCAAGTTCATCAGGGAAACCAGCATGATGAGCTCCTTCAAAAGAACCAACAGCTCCTTACAGATTCTACAAGCTCCCAACAGCCTACCCTAGCTCCCAACAGCCTAACTTCTTTTCCAGTTGTACCTCTTATGCCACTGGCAGCAGTCCTCAGGTGGGCCTCCCACACCCGGCACCACACTTACTCAATTCAGCTGAGTGTTATATGTTGACCACCAGTTGTCAATCCACTACAATTACCCTTTTGATATCTCACACTAGGAAACAATGTAATATTTAAAAATGTGTGTCTGAAACCAAAAGTGATTTTTGTCTAGAGCCTTGTTTATTTGCTTTGTTGTTACCACTTCAGAAAGGCCAGGTGGGTGATTTTCAGATTGTTCCATCTCATTGCCCCCTGGGTTTGCTTTTGATGAGCTAGACGTTTGAAGTTGCATAATATGTTTATTTATTTATTTTTTTGGTCTTTTTGAGACAGGTCTCACTTTTGTAAATTTCTTATAGACTTTATCAGTGAATCTACTAGGACCTGGGCTATTTTTGTTGGTAGCTTTTTAATTACATATTCAACTTCATTGAAATGTTGGTTTATTTGGAATTTCTATATCTTGTTTCAGCTTTGGCAGTTCATACACACACACACACACACACACACACACACACACACATATCCATTTCTTCTGTGTTTTTCAACTTATTAGAATACAAGTTCTAAAAGTATGTATTGATGATCTTGTGGATTTGTGCAGGATCTGTTGTGATTTTACCCTTTGTATTACTAATTGCATGGATTTGAGTCTGTGCTTTACTTTTTTGATAAGAGTGACTAAAGGGTTTTCAATTTTATTCATTCTATTGAAGAACCAACTATTTGATTCATTGCTTATTTGTGTTGTTTTCTTAGTCTCAGTTGCATCAGTTTTTGCTCTGGTCTTTATGATTTCCTCCCTTGTATGAGCTTTGGGGTTGTCTTGTTCTTCTTTTTCTAAATACTTGAGGTTCAACATTGGGTTATTTATTTGAGGCTGCTCTTTTCTTGATATGGGAATTCACTGCTGTAAATTTCCCTTAACAGGTAAGTAGTGACCTTCTTTGTCTCTCTTGATGAGTCCTGGCTTGAAATCTACTTTTCTGCAATAGAATAGCTACCTCTGCTTTTTTCTGAGTTCCCTTCACATAGAGTATTGTTTTCTATCCTTTGACTTTTAGTCTGTGAATTTCTTTTTGAATTATATGTGTTTCTTGCATGCAGCATATTGTTGGATCTTGTTTCTTGATGAATTCTACTAGTCTTTTGATTTGTGAGTTGAGACAATTTACAATGTTATAACTGATATGTATTGACTTATCCTTGTCATGTTATTTTCCTGTTGTTCATTCCCTTTCTTTCTCCTGTGCTTAATTACTTGCCTTACCTGGTGGATGTTGCAGGTGAAGCTACCTGTACCTCTTGTATCTAGGACAAGGCCACTGCCTCTCATGAGTTTGGCAGGGCCCTATGAGAAGTGTGCACAGCTCGGGGAGCTGCCACACATAGTGACTTGACCTTCACTTGAAATAATGTAGACAATTTCCTCTTGTTCCCTGTGAAGCTACTAAGGCATGCTGTTCTGCTAAAGATTAGACATCTTTCCTGTCCCAGATTCTACCCTCCACTTAAACTCTTCATGAACTTATTTATATGCTGATTGTATAAATAAATGTCCTGCAGGTGCTCGGCAGTTCCTTTCTCCCATCAGGAGAGAGGGCTTCACCTGATCTTAGCCTTCTGTATATTGACTCCTATCTTTTTCATCCTCCACTGTAAGAGCTGTGCTGGATGGGCAGGTGGACTCATTCTATTGGTGTTTGTTTTCTTCATTGTCTCTTTCTAAATGTCCTTTAGGACATTTTGAAGTGCTGGTTTGGTGGTCATGAATTTCTCCCATATTCTTTGTCATGGGAGTAATTTATTTTTCTATCAGTTTTGAAAGATAATTTTGTGGGGTACACCAATCTGAGTTAGAGATTGTTTTCTTTTAGGACTTGAAAAACTTCATTCCAAGCTGTCCTTGACTGAAGATTTTGTGTTGAGAACAGCCCAAATGCCCATGAACTGGTGAACGGATAAAGAAGATATGTTTTTTTTTTTTTTTAATTCAGTGGAGTACTATTGCACCATAAAGGATAAGCTTGAAACATTTCTAAGTAAATGGATGCCCCTTGAGACCATACTCTTAAGTGAAATAAACTGGATACATATGTGTAAATACTGCATTGTTTCTCTGGTGTTAGAAAAAAAAAGTATCAAAAAGGAAACCAAAAGTATCAAAATGTATAATAGGTATTATGAAATAGGAAGAAAATGTTCAAATGGGGATAGGAATAATGGAGGGGGAGTGGAAGAGCAAAGGAGGGAAAAGTAAGGTTTTGTGTTGAGAAATCTATTATTGTGATAGGCTTTTCTTTATAAGTGTTTTTTTTTTCCTCTAATGGCTTTTAGTATTCTGTTCTTTTGTCAAATATCTGGAATCTTGACTATTATACCACTTAGTGTAGAATTTTTTTGTTTTAGATCATAGCTAATTGGAGTTCTATATGCCTCACTTGTTGTATGTCAAACTATTTTTCCATTTTTAGGAAGTTTTGTGCTATGACTTCTGCGATATGTTTTCAATGTTATTGGACTATTTTCTGCTTCTTCATTGTCTCAGATCAATCTTATTATTTATTTTTTTTGCTTCATTAGCAGCTCGTGCTTTGATTTTTCTTATGTCTTGCTGTTTTTAAGAAATCTTTGTTTTCATGATCACTGACTACAGTCTTGTCTTCTAGATCTGATATTCTGTCCTAACACTGGTTCATTCTACTGTTCATAGGTTAAATACAATTTCTAAATTTCCTGGATATCTGTTTGAATGTTTTATGGAATCCATCACTTTCCTGCGTTGGACATTTATGGTTGCCATCATTTTCCTAAGCTCCTCTATTTTTTACCTGTAGGTACTCTAGATTCACTAACCATGGCCATCATTATTGTTATCATTTCTGTAGTTATCTAAGAAATTATTTCTGATTTGATTTTTCCTAGAGCCTCATTCATTTGCTTTGTTACTTACATGGTTACTACTTTAGAGAGTCCATGTAGGTGGCTTTCAGATTGTTCCACTTCATTACCCCCTGGGTTTGATTAGGGTGAGCTCAAAGTCTGGGTTTGCATCTTGCTTCAATGTCATCTCATTTTTTTCACTTTAATTCCTGCATTGATTCTTGTAAATTGTTTATGGCAGGTAGCTTTATTGCTAGTATCCTGAACCCTTAGAAAATGACTGCTTCTCAGAGGTGTCTTCCAGGTGTAGCTGGCATTTGGCTTTTGAGTCTGTTGCAAGTTCATACCTCTTAAATTTATTGGGGATAAGAAGTTGCTGCTTACATGGCCCAGCACCTGGTTCTTTGGCACTGGCCTATAGTATTGCTTCAGAACAACCCTCAGGTAATTTTGGTCTTGGCATACAAGAAAGAATAACTGATTAGAACGGTTATGTCACCTTGGCTAAAGTAGTACAATCATTAATAATAGTAGTATCAAATACATCTTAGAAAATGACAAACTGCGGTAAATATTAATTTGCCACCTTTAACTGTATGAACAAGATTTGTAGGTATATAACCAAGTCTAAAACAAATCAAAACATTGTGTTCAGTAAATATTCGCTCAATATGGCAATTTTATCCTCCGGGGAGAAAATTTAAAGAGCTTAGGGGAAAAAATAGGGAAATAGAAAAAGAGAAAGGGATTAGAAGGAGACTAGAGCACAAAGGAAGATTATAGAAGCTTTGGGAATTGGTGAATACAGGAGAGGAAGAAAGAAGGAAGAAACAGAATCAAGAACAGAATAAAACAAAACAGACAAAAAATGGAACTAACTAGAAATATTGTTCACACTCACATGAAAACAAGAACAAAAAACTCCAGAAAATAGAGAAGAAAAGCAAAGAAAAGAAGAAAAGAAGAAAAAAAAATGTCTATTTCAGGGTGTGTCTCTGCTGTCACTGGTAGAGGGGGCAGACAGAGCTTAGATCTGTGTTTATTGACCCCAGCAAGCCAGCAGTAGAATTATGGCAGGCTTGTGGATTACCCCAGCAATCCCAGGCCTTTAGTTTCACTGAAGTTCAGGCTGTTTCTGGATTCTGTCTGTGAGCCTAGGACCTGAGTTGTTCAACCCACAATATTTTGTGTGCCTCCTGCAAACTTGAACTCAGCTCCCTCCTGCTCTGAACTTTAATGTTGATATTGTATTTTGTTACTTTGCTAAATTCATTTATCAGCTCTAAAAGCCTTAATCTGGGGAGTCTTTAGGATCTACAGACAAGGATAATTTTCCTTCTTGCTTTCCTATTTATATCCCTCTTATTTCTTTCTGCCTAATTGCTTTAACTGAAATTTCAAGAATTATTTTGAATAGGAGTGAACATTCTTGCCTTGTTCCTGACTTTAGAGGAAATATTTCCAGTATTTCCCCATTCAGAAAGGATTGGCTGTGGGGTGTCACATATGTGCTTTGCATGCTGAGGAATGATCCTTCAGTAACTAGTTTCCTCAGGGCTTTCATCATGAAGCAAGGCTGGATTTATTTGAAGGCCTTTTCTGTGTCAATTGAAATGATCATGAGATGTTTTGAATCTTTGTGTGTGGGTCGTTGATTTTCATGTGTTGAACCATCGTTGCATCCATCCCTAGAATGGAAACCAATTTGATGATGGTGTATGACTTTTTAAATATGTCATTGAATTCAGTTTGTAAGTATTTTATGAAGGGTTTTTGTATCTATGTTCATCAAGGAAAGTGGCCTATAGTTTTCCTTTTCTGTTGGGTCCTTATCTGGTTAAAGTAGAATGAGTTTGGAAATGGTCCTTTACTTTCTATTTTATTGAGTAATCTGAGGAGTATTGATGTTAGTTATTCTTTAAATATTGGTAAATATTTGTTTACTTTTATCATTACTATAATTATTATTTTTTTTTTGAGACAGAGTCCCACTATGCACAGTAGTGCAAGATGACCTTGAACTTGCCATCTAGCCAGGCTGGCCTTGAATTTGCAATCCTCTTGCTTCAGCCTCCTCTTCCTTGTTCTGGAATTACAAACTTGTACCCTGATATCTGGCTAGTGTGAGCAGGTTTAGATTGCTGGGAGTGTGCCTTGAAGGGGAATGTGGGCCCCAGTCTCTTCCTTCCCTCCACCCACCTTCTAGGCCATGAGGTGAATGGCTCCCACATGTTCCTATCATGATGTGCTGCTTTGCTACAGGCTCTAAAACACCAACATCAACTGACTATGGCTTGATGATGCCAAAATTGTTACCCCCAAAACCTTTTGTCCTTATAAGGTTATCTGGGAGTATATTCTCATAGTAAAGGGAAGGTGACTTATGCACATTCATAATTCTTTTTGAAATAAAAAGATTTAATTCCAAATGAGGCACATGGTACTTGATTTTTAAGTATCTTCACATTATACAAAAAATTCTCTATATTGTATCTTTCTTATTTGATTATTTCATCTCATCTCCCCCCCCCCGCTTTTTGTCCATTCATGTGTGTATTACAATTGTAGGGATATACTTGTCTTAGTTACTTTTCTCATCGCTGAGACAAAGTACCTGACACACACAGCTAAGGGAGGAAATGTTTACTTAGCACAGTTTGTAGAGGTCTTAGTCTATATCAGCTGGCTCCAAGATGGGTGGCACATGGCAGAGGGACATCACAGAGGAGAAGCAGTCCATGCAAAGCAGGGCAGGCAGAGGAAGCCAGCAGTGAAGTAGCAACCAGCAAGAGACAACAGCACCTTCTTCCTGCCTCTTTTATATTCTATCTGGGCTACCAGGATTAGGGTGATGCCACACAAGTCAGTGGACTGATCTAATAATCACATTCTGCATCCTAGCACCACACAGCCTGGATCCAGCTTCCCCTGAAGAAGCCCCCCTGGGACTGCATGAGGCTTTGGAGGGACATCTACTCAAAGCCATAATAATACTTAAGAGCAAACTTGCATTCACACACACATGACCTGATGTCTTCCTCCTAAGAGTCCCACAATTCAGTTGCCTCATTACACTGTAAAGTCACCAGGTGGTTGCATACATCCACTTAATACTTTGAATCATTCAATTCACAAGTTAAAGTTGAAACTTTAGGGGCTAGGGATTTAGCTCAGTGGCACAGCGCCTGCCTGGCAAGTGCAAGGTCATGAGTTTGATTCCTGGTACGAGGAAAAAAAAAAAGTTGAAACTGTATCACATATGTATTGGTGGCATCTTGTCTTTATTGTAGGTGTTCTTACCCTGAAATTATCCTCTTTTATATGTACCATTCTGAGAATATCATGTTCACAATACAGTTAATTCAAAGAGGATCATTGTAACCTCCCCAATTATGTACCTATTCACCTTCCTTCCTCCCCTCTCCTCCCCACCATTCCCCTCCCTTCTCTTCTCTTCTTTTCTTTCTTTCTTTTGTCAGGTCTTGCTATGTTGCCCACCGGCATCTCAAACTTCTGGGCCCAAGCAATCTTATCACCTCAGCCGCCTAAATAGACATGACTGCCAGCTTATGCCACCATGCCTAGCTTTACATTTTTTCTCCTTGAAGTGGTCATTATGAAAAATTCTAAAATAAAGCAGGTTATTACCCTTTTCTTCAGCTAATTCAAATTCCACAAACATCAAATATTCAAAATTCTTCTAACTGCTAGGGCTACTAAGATATAGTCAAAGCACAACATTTCACATTTTTGTGTTATGTATGTGTAATGGTTGATACCTTGTGTCAGTTTGAGAAGTTTAGTGATTCAGCAGCGGCCAGGGTCCTCACTTTGTGAACATCCTCATCCTGTGCAAGAGGGCAGGGAGATGGTATGAGTGTACACCTACCCCAGGGCAGGTTGCCTGCATACAATATAAGGGAGAAAAAGAGGCTCTCTCTCTCCCCCTTTTTTACACTTGCTTTTGCTGTCTTCTGCCTTGAACTGTTGCCCCTGTGCCATGCCACCCTGCCTTGAAGTCAGCTGATCATGGAGTGAAACCTCCACAAACTGTGAGCTAAATAAACCTTTCCATCTTTAATTTGGGTGTCAGGTATTTTGATCCAGCACGGAGAAGAAAGTTACTAAGACCCTGTTATCTGTGGACTGATTCCACTTAGGTATTTGCTTATACCATAAATACCTTACAGTATCTCCTAAAAGTAGAAGCATTACTTGGTGAAAACATGTATGATAGTCATCATGCATGGTATATTCATATTAATAATCAGCTATATAGAGCAAAATAAATTCCAAGAAAGCAATTTCAAAATTACAAAATCATAAAACTAAAGACATATGTGTTCATATCCTGTATTTTTGGTTTATTAGTTATGTCATAGTTTGTCAGCTTTCTCATCTGTAATATGGAGAAAATAATACACTAAAATATTTCTATGGATTAAATTTGAAATTAATTAAATTTTAAGTAATTTGTGCTTATGGAAAGGCCTGGCATATAGTTAATATTAAACCATTTTTTAAATTTAGAGTGAAATTTTTCTTTAAACTTTGTTTTTCTGAGACAGGGTCTCATCAAGTAGTTCAGGGTTGTACTGAACTCACTGTGTAGCCCAAGCTGGCTCAGACTCATAGTGTGCATCCTGCCTCAGCCTCCCAAGGGCTGGGATTGTACACATGTACCATCACATTCAGTGTAGAGTGAAATTGCTTCTTCCCTTATAGTGAGGCTCACAGTAAGTGTATATATGAAAAGTCATTTTGAATTAAAATTACTCTTTATATATTGTATACCTGTAAATTCTTAGCACTCAGAAGGCTGAGGCAGGAGGATCATTGCAAATTTCTAGGCCAGGCTAGGCTATGTATTGAGTTCAAGGCCAGGGTGAACTACAAGTGTTCTCATCCTAGACACACATATCAAAGGCATGTATGTGAGGTGATGCACATGTTAGTTTCATTTAGCCATTCCATGATGTATACATATATCAAATATATGTACCACAAATATATATATGTAATTTTATCAATTTAAAAATAAATAAATAGAGCTTGGGGTATAGCTCACTGGTGCAGAGTTTGCCTGCCGTGCAAAAAATACAAGGACTGATCCCCAGCACCAGAAGAAAAGAGATGCAAAAATTATAGGTGTCATGGCATGGACCTGCAATCCAAACTACTCAGTGGTTGAGGAAGGAGGATTACAAATTTGAGTTCAGCTTGGGTAATTTAGCAAGAACTTGTTTCAAATTTTTTAAAAAATAAAATAAAAAATATTATTACTATTTTTTGAGACAAGGTCTCACTACATAGTTCACGCTAGCCTTGAACTCACTGTGTATCCCAGGCTGACAACAAATTCAAGGTGATCCTCCTGCCTCAGCCTTCCAAGTGCTGTGATTACAGGCATGTACTACCACAGCCAGCCAAAAATTATTCTTATGAATCCCATGAACAATTATAAATCATAGTGTAACCAGATGTGTGGTACAAGCCTGTAATCCCCACACTCAGGAGGCTGAGGCAGTAGGATTGTCTTGAGTTCAAGGCTAGCCTGGGCTACATAAGTGAGTTCAAGTCCAGGCTGAACTGAATAGCAAGACCACCTGAAAAAAATGTTATAGTGTACATTGATTTGTACGTAGTGGATAATTCTCATTTGTTACTCTAGGTATGCAATACTCTGTGCCAAGAACTATAACAAGTACTGTGACTTATAAAAATAAAGAAAAGCCAGGCATGGTGGCTCATGCCTGTAATCCTAGCACTCAGGAGGCTGAGGCAGGAGGGTTGCTGTGAGTTAGAGATCATCCAGGGCAACCTAGTGAGTTTAAGGCCAGCCTGAACTACTGTATAGAGAGACCTTGTCTCCAAAGCAAACTGTCTTGGTTACTTATCTCTCATTGCTGAGATAAAATACCCAATGCCCCAAATTAAGAAAGGGAAGACTTATTTAGCTTGCAGTTTGTGGATGTTTCAGTCCATAATCAGCTGACTCCAACGCAGAGTGGCAAGGCACAGGAGAAACACTTCAAGATGGCACAAGACAGCAAAAGCAGCAAAACAAAAGTGGGGGGCAGCAAGCAAACTTTTTCCCTCCCTTACACTGTATACAAACTATCCACCCCAGGGTGAGTGTAGCACTCACACCCATATTCCCAACATTGGACAATGAATCAGTCATAAACTCTAGGAGCCCACTCCATGACTGCATGAGGCTTTGGGCGGACATCTAGACACAAACCATAACATTCTGCCTCTAATACCCCAAATGCTCATATGCATCCCTTTATGCAAGAGACATTTTAGTCCATCTCTAAGCATTGCCAAAGTCCTTACAGTTTCAGCATTGCTGAAAAGTCCAAGTACCAAGTCTCCTCCTAGATATAAGGCAAACTGTTAGCTGTGAGCACCTATACAAATGAAAAGTTAAACACTTCCAACATTCAATGGCACAAGATGAACATTACCATTCCAAAAGGTACAAACAGGCAGGTTCAGAGCATTGGGACCAAAACAAGTCCAAAATCCAGCAGGGAAAACGTAAGTCCTATAGTTTCATGTGGAACATCTGAAGCAATCTGTAGTAAATTGTGAGCTCCAAAGGGCTTGTGTGGCTCCACCCCTATGGCACTTCTGGTGGTTACAGCTCCCAGGGCTTCTCTCTTTGGCCCACTTTGCTCCCTCCTTGCAGCTTTCCTCAGATGAGCCACGTTTCTGGCTTTTCCCACCTTTCGAGGTCTCCACTGCACTTTAGGCTTTTAACTCACAGCTTCACACACCACCCACTCAGGGGCTCACTGCCTGGCCACCCAGGCCTTCTGAAGCCCCCCCCCATTGCCACCCTCTTCCCTCTCCCGCCTCTCACACTCCTTCTCACACCTCCCAGTGGCCAGTCCCTTACTCCCCCACTGTGAGGTAGCGGGCCCCAAGGGCCTTGCTCGTGTCCGCTTCCCTTGTCCCTATCAAATTTCTCTCACTTTTGTTCTCTGGCACACTCTTTCTTTTTCCTTTTCCCTCTCCCACTTTCTCTCTCTCTCCTATTCCCTGTCCTGTTCTCATTCTCTATCTCTTTCTCTAGCCCCTTAAATCTAAAAAATAAAAAACACTGTTAAAAAAATATAAATACATGTGACAGGGTGTAAGTCCTATATATAGAGAGAAAGAGATCACAGGAACACTGTTGGAATAAAAAAAAGTCTAACTATGTGACAGAGTGTAAGTCTTATAGAGAGAGATTTTAAAAAAGGTCTGAGTAGATGACAGTGTTTGAAAATGACTAAGGTGGAAGCTACATAAAAGAAAGGGATATAAAAGTTGCTGGTTTTTAAAGACAAAATAAAGTACTAAAAATATATTAGTTATAGATAAAAGATTTTAACTTTTTCTGAATTCTTATAAGAGATCTCTGCTAATTGATCTACAAAAAATAAAAATAAAAATAAAAACCCCTTAGGTGGGGAAAAACTATTAGGACTCTAATTGATGAATAAGGAAGTGGCTGCCTGGAAACATTTCTCCAGCCCTTCTTCATTAATAGGAAGCCCCAATAATCTCCATAGCCTAATGGGAGACACCCCAATAAATATTGCTCAAAATATATTATTGTGATATGTTTACATTGGTCATTGTCAGAAGGTTAAGTTTTAAAAAAATAAGACAATAAGGTTTTCTGATTAAAAGATGTCACACCAAAATGAGGTCATCATTCAAATAATTTTTTAACAAAAACATATGATGTATATGCTATGTATGTATATGCTATGTATACCGTATGTATATGCCATTACATTTAAAGATGCTTAGCTATTAAACAGCCCAGACAATGTTACACATTTCTTCAATGACATCCTATTTAACAAAAACAAATTAGGTAAAAGTTCCTTATGTATTAGGCAGAGATGACTGACTAAAAGAGCTATTCTACTCCAAGATGGAGATTTAAATGCATTTCAAAAATATCATTGTGCCTGTTATGTTATAATACTATGTATGACTTTTGATTTCAAATTTTCTTTGTAAAACTATATATAACTGTTGTCTGTTAACATTCTACAGTGATTCAACTACTAAAACATCCACAATTGGCAAGAAGTAACAGTTCTCTGGCTATACTTTATACTTTAAGGTGCTTAATACACAGATAAAATTTCAATAATTAAGTTCACTGCTCCCATTACAGTATAATGTCATTAACCTTCTCTTCCGAATGCTCAACAACTGAGGTTTGGAGACCAAAATTTAAAATGATAGATGGGCTAAGAGGATAGCCAGTATTTTGGCTCTAACCCTCTGAGGTCAATAAAGACTGAGAACCTCTGCTGTGGCATCATATAACTCAGCTGAGTCCCTGATCTTCTGATCAAGGAGATTATGAGACCATCGAGGAAAGTGATTCGATGGTGTATAGTGTGCATAAGGACAGTCACCAGGAGAAAAATGTCTCCCACGCTTTCACATGAATCAACGTGGTCAAGCAATGGCCATGGCTCATCCAGAGAGCTGACACTGACCCAAGTCAGTTGGTCACTGTAGTGAGAGGTACTATACATGGTTCCAAGGTAAATTCTAGGGAGATTTAATTGAATTTGATAGACAACAAAAAGTTAATTTTAATTAATACTGGTTTCACTTTAACTTGGTTTTAAATATCCAATGGAAAAGTATACTACAAGATGTATAAAACAATGTCACAATAATAAAAATTAATTTATTCTTACCTAGAGACTGCCAACTCCAAGTGACTATACAGATAAAACCAACAATAAAAATGCCAAATTCCTTTTACTAAAAAACACCAGATCTTATCTAGAGAGAGTATTATATGACACATACGACACATATCAAGACCTTAACTATACTCAGCAGGCCTTAAATGACACCACAACTGGTCTTTCTCCTAGATAAAATAGAAAATTAATAAAACAGGCCATTCTCCAAAACCAAATCAACTTCCTATCAGCAGTCATGCTCTAAAACCACAGGGCACTGGATGTTATAACAGCTAAAAAGGGAAAAATGTGTGCCACGTTGGGAGAAGAATGCTGCTATTTTGTCAACCAATCAAGTATCATCATGGATAAGGTAAAAAAGCATCACAGATATGTAGATAAAAGACTCAAAGAGATGATCCACTGGTCTGCCCCTTCTCGGTGGGGATCAGCTCTTGACTCACGGGTACCTACCCTACTTCCTATCCTTGGTCTGCTTATCATGATCATCATCTTGTTGCCTATAACACCCCACCTTTGTAAATTTCTTTTCAAACTTTCTCCAGTCAGGGTTACAAGCCCTCACCACTAGAGAGCTACTAGTTTTGGCCAAGACTCCAGATACCAGCTTCTACATGGGCCTGACCTGTCATCCCAAAGACTATAGCAGCCCCCATGCCTATGCCCCTTGTGAGCAGGAAGAATTTAAGAGAGTCATCATCCCTGAATAACCAAAAGACAGGAATGATGGGTTCCCACCATATAAAACTCTGCCCGAGTTGTCATGGCGGTCATCCAACATGGTGTCAAGCCTCAGAATAACAATGTGTCCCTCCAAGACTAACTTCCATCCTCTTCCTCTTCTAGTCCTGAGTAAACTTCCTGTGCCAGCAATCCCCTACTCCTCTTGAGATAGGACACTTCGCCTGCCCATATTAACTCCATCCTTAATCTAACCTGATTAAAAACCCACTCTCCAGCTCCCTCCTCTGAGGGATCTTGCATTCTCCTGCAGCCCTCCTATGTCCAAACTAAAGGCTTGTTTTATCTCTGTCCTGTCTCTCATTTGTGCCAAAGAAAAAAACCTAACAGAAGCCTTCCTAACCTTGGAACTCTTACACTCTAAGCAATACGACCAGCACTACATGAATGATCCAAGGTTCACTGCCAGCTGGAGCAGTAGCCAGCCTTTCTTCTCTTTTGGCTTAAGGGTCAAATGCCTGGATCACTGGGTGCTCTGAATCCAATTCTGAGGGATGGATTCTCTGTGCCACCACCATTCTGGAACCTGATGCAGCTAGAGCTGCTGTTCTGGAACGTGGGACTCTTGGCTTTCTTCTGAAAGCAACGTCTTTCACCTTTGCAGTTTTGAGGCTGCAAAGGGTGGAGACTTGCTGCTTCTTGTGATGCCTTCAGGCCATCTTTTCTATTCTCCTGATTCTCCTCAGCAATGGAGATCTCCTCAGCAATCCACAGCTTTACTGGAGCTTCTTTTCTGGCCAAACTCACATTTTAAATCATCCTGCTGAGCTCTTCGCTCTTGATTCTCAACATAAATCTTTCTAAAAGCCTCCAGTAATAGTCATGCCACTGTCTCAAAATTTGACTGCCTTAGAATTTCTTCTGCCAGGTTAGTCAATCTGATGCCCTTAATCTCAGTCTTAGGCAAAGTCTGTAGATACAAGCAAAATGCACATAAACTTTCTTCCAAGCCATAACATACATCATCTGGAGTCCAACAACCAATGCAGTCCTTCTTCCCAGCAGAAACCTCCAGAACCTGGTCTTTACTGGCAGGATTTCTCTCAGCCTCTGGTCTTCTGAGCTCTGATCAGAAGCTCCCATATAGAATAGCTGAAGGCATTCTAGCACTTTTTTTTTTTTTTTGGTCAGGTATAGTCACAGCAATGACCCCATCTCTGGTACCAAATTCTGTCTTGCTTACTTTTCTCTCATTGCTGAGACAAAAACAGGTGCCCAAAATTAAGGAAGGAAATGTTTATTTAGGTTACAGTCTGTGGAGGTTCAGTCCATTATCTGCTGGCTCCAAGGCAGAGTGGCAGGGCATAGGGGCAACATTACAATACAGCAAAAGCAGCAAAAGCAAAAGGGGTGGAGGTCAGCAAGCAAACTTTTTCCTTCCCTTACACTGTATACAAACTACCCACCCCAGGGCGGGTATAGCACTTAAACCCATAATCCCAACATTGGACAATGAATCAGTCATAAACTCTAGAAGCCCGCCCCATGACTATATAAGGCTTTGGAAGGATATCCAGATACAAACCATAACACAAACAAACAAAACAAACAACAAAAATGAAGTTTAGCCAGGTGTGGTGAGGTATACCTGTAACTCCAGCACCCAGGAGGCTGAGGCAGGAGAATCGCCAAGACTTAGAGGTTAGTGTGGGCTACATAGTGAGTTCAAGGCCAGCCAGAACTATACAACAAGACCCTGTTTTGAAAAAACAAACAAAAATGAACAATAGTAAAGTGATTTCCTTCTTTAGATACCTTGAAGTCTCTCAATGACACAATGACTCATAAATTATAAAGTACTTTCTGTGGTGAAGGTTTAGTGTGCTGGAGAGTGCTTGGCATTGTGGGGCAGAAGCCTTGGGAAGGGGCCATTGAGCACTAAAGGGTGAGTACATGCCAAGTAGCAGAAGGGTGGGGTGGGGCTGAGGAGAGGGGAGGCCATGTGGAGGAGCCTGTACATAACCCCTGGGGCAGAGGGGAGCAGCAGTAGTTTTAAAGCAGTTGAAGCTAAGAAATTAACTTGTACAGATATTGACTTAGAATGTAGCAAGAACGAGGCCTTTCTGGACAGAAAAATGACAGCCAATAAACATAGAGGAATGATGAAACTGGGAAAGCAGTACTTTGCAGCCTGAAAATGATGATGTAGGCTGGATCAGTGGTGCTGGTAAAATGAGTGGGTAAAGGGGTGTGGGGGAGCAGGACAATCTCGAGGACTTCACGTTCTCAGCCTGAGGATGATTTACTAGTGCAAAGATAAACATGTTTTCTAACATCTGCAGAGATCTGGCCACCTGACTGTTAGACACCTCCTCACTCCAGGCCATGAGAAGTCTGTGGGATGCCACATGCTACCCCAAAATTCAGTGGGGCAGTCCTAACCCCAAGTCCCTAAAATGTGACTACATTTGTAGCTGAGGCTTTCAAAGAGGTCACTGTGGTAAAATGAGGCAGTGAGTGTGGACTGACGTCTTCTAGGAAACGGAGATGAAAACACAGGCTCAGAGGAAAGACTGAGAGCCTTTGCTTCATGAGCATGGTGAGTGGGTATTCGCGCCATCTGCTTGAGATGTGCTTTCCTCAGACCTTGTTGTGATGTCAGCACATTACTCATCAGACATGAAAAATAAAAGAGCAAACACCAGGAACCACAGGGAGAAGACCTCCATCCAGAAGCCAAGGAGCGTGTGTGTGTGTGTGTGTGTGTGTGTGTGTGTGTGTGTCTGCTGAGTACCAACCACAAGGCCATGAGTGTGCAAGACAAATGCCCCCCACTGAGTATCCCAAGCCCCTGACAACACCTTGACCTTGGACTCCAGGCTTGAGCTGTGCAGATGTGAACATTGTTTAAGTCACCTGATCCATCACTTTGCCTTGGCAGCCCTCAAACTAATACAGAAGCACTGACTCTATCATCTGGACTAAAATGTTTAAAGAACTCTAAAGTCTCTACTTTTGCTATGTAGAAAATGTAGGAAATACAAGAATAAGTTAACATCATCGAAAACATCTGACAAGATCAGAATGTGGAGCATTCTATTATAGCTGAACTTTATCAGGATTCTGTAATCTGAACTTGTAAAACAAGGCAAAACTAGAAAAATAAAAACAAAAATATGTTGGAGGCAGTGGCTTCTCTAGATGAAAAGAGACAAAAGTAGCCAGATGTATAAACATTGACTAGAACCTACATTGGAAGAGGAAGATATGTTTAAAATGTAAGAGACTGGGCCGGGTGTGGTGGTGGACGGCTGTAATCCCAGCACTCAGGAGGCTGAGGCAGGAGGGTCACTGTGAGTTCAAGACAGCCTGTGCTATAAAGTTATTTCAAGTCCAGGCTGAACTGCATAACAAGACCCTGTCTGAAAAGAGACAAAAAAAAGGTAAATAAAAACGTAAGAGACATTGCTGGGACACTTGTAGAAATTTAAATATATGTTGTATGTTATATGATATTATGGATATAGTGTTAATTTTTAAAGATGTAGTGATGACACTGTTGATGTAGGAAAAGGTCCTTATCTGAGTAATCATGCAGCAATATTCCAAGGTAAACAGGTCTTTAAGTTTTTGTCAAAGAGCTAAGGTAGCGCCGCTGGGGGGGCGGGGGGGCTGGCCCTCATGGGCCCAGCGCAGACCCTGCCGCGCAGGCACCCCACCCTGGCGGCTGTGCGGGCGGGCACCTGCAAAGGCAGACAGCAAGCACCCAGGAGGCGGCGTGGAGATGTGCGCTGGCCCTGGGGCCAACCGACGCCACTCCTCGAGAGCCACCATGCCACAGAGAAGCACGGACACAGTGGGCCTAACCGGAGACGTGTGTGAACCATCCCAACATGTAGGAACCGCTGGGAAACCATGCCACTCGGCGGGTCGCTCTTGGCCCTGCCCTTGAGAGCCAGAAATGTCTGGAGTCAGCGGAGGAGCAGCTGATGAGCAAGGACTCGGAGATCAAGAGAGTACCGACCAAACAAAAAAAGAGAGTACCGACACCCCATGACTCGGATGTCTAGCTGACTGGGGATGGGAGAGCCATTGGGGAGCTGGTACCCAGGAGGACCTTACGCAATACCCGGGGAGACCTCCTGGAGGCCATTCTTCCCCTAACTCTACAGGTTGCGGTGGAGGAGTGAGTGGTGCTCCAGAGAGGTCTGCAACGAGACTTCATGGATTACATGGGTGCCCAATATTCAGATTCTGTAGAACTGCCTTCATGGAGAAGGAGGGGACCCGGGAAATTATGAGTATAGAGGAAAAAGTGGACAGCCCATGGCTGGACACTAGTGCTGATCTCTTGGTCCTTCTTTTCAGTCCTGGTCTTCTTTCCAGCCATCACACCTCAGTGAGGGGAGTCACTGATGAGGAGGTAACCCGCTATTTTTTGCAACCCTTGGGCTGTAACTACTTGTTGGATCCTTCTTGCATATCTTTGTTTTCCTGAAAAACCACTTTGAGGATGCCTACATGTATTGCAGCAGCCATTGATGATGTCCTATCAATCTGTCCATAACTCTGTAATGTTTGTATTGTTACTATGCTATTTTGTAAATGGATGTATGTTTGTTACTATGAGTTTGCAGCAACAACCATTGAGAATAGTCAATGATTATTTGATTGATCACTCATGTATAGCTCTAATTGTTTTCCCTAGAGCCTACTTTGGAGAAACCAGGGTATATTACAGCAACCATTGATAATTTCCTGCCATCTTTGTCTGTAACTCACTATTATTTGTCTATTTGTTTTCGTCAGAAACTATCTTAAAGATACCAACAGGTAAAATAACAACCATTGATAATGTCCTGTCACTTTGTCTGTAATTTGGTGTATCCCCCTACTGCTTTGTTGTCCTTCTTTTACTCTTTAAAATAAAAAAAAAAAGAGCTAAGGAAAAAACCTTTACAGATGTATATGTAGAAAGGGATGTTAATGTACAGCAAAATGTTAAATGATGAATCTAGTTAGGGGTGCGTAGGAGCTAATTATATTTTTCTCAACTTTTCAAACAGAATTTTTACATTTTGAGGTGAAACTTAGTGGATTTTTTTCTGGTAAATTATAGTACTTAATTGACTATTACCCAGATTGGTTTGTTAAATATTTGTCAAGACTCATTCTTTAAGCTATGACATAGGATAAATCTGCAATGGCAGCACCTCCTGGTTTACTTAGATTTTATACATATATTTTTCAGAGGAAAAAAATCCTGCTGTCAATGGTCAGTAGTCAATACAAATCATACTCTATGCATATCTTGACTGTTGTCAATGTCATTGCCAAGGAGCAGATAAATAAAGTTTATTTGCTATATAAAAATAGTATTTGTATGTCAGACATGGTAGCTCACACCTTTAATCTCAGCACTCAGGAGGCTGAAGCAGGAGGATTTCTGTGAGCTCAAGGCCAGCCTGAATTGCATAGTGAGACCCTGCTTAAAAAAAAAAAGTATTTTTGGAAAGAAAGCAAACAAAGGACCAAAGATTTTCTGAAACATAAGAAGGATGCTGTTGTACTACTCCAACGCAAATGGTAAAAGTAAAATAGGTTTTGAAGCAAATGTGTGAAACAGTGTTATGGTTTGTGTCTGGGTGTCCCCCCCCCAAAGCCTCTTGAGGTCATGGGGCAGGTTTTTAGAGTTTGATTGATAATGGGTGTGAGAGCTACACCGCCCTGGGGTGGATAATTTGCATATGTAAGGGAGAGGAAGAGGCTGCTTGCTGCCATTCCTCCTTTTTGTGGTTGTTGCTTTTGCTATGTTCTGCCGCCATGAGCTGTAGCCCTCTGCTGTGTGCCACTCTGCCTTGTAGCCAGCCGAGTATGGACTGAAACCTCCACAAAGTGTAAGTGAAATAAACCTTTCCTTCCTTAATTTTGGGTGTCAAGTATTTTGTCCCAGCAATGAGAGAAAAGTAAGCAAGACAGACAGAATGAATAGGATTTGTGGATAATTGCAGGTGCACTGTGGGCCAGAATGAAGGGGAAGGAGTTCTGGACTAGCAGTGCTTTGGAAAGAAGTTTTTCTGGAGTGTGTGTGTGCATGTGTGTGTGTGTGTCTGTATTGTCATCAAGGTTTACAAGGGAAATAATTTAATACAGGACACATAATTTATAGGATTATTTTATGGTAGTCACCCAAAGAGTCAAGTACAGAAGAGTGTGGGAAATCTGTCCACACACTAAATACCCAAAGGATCCAGCTGAGTGCCTGGATCCCATGGCACTGTTTTGAAGGAGTCTAGCTTGTGGCCCAGAGCCAGCAACAATGTCTCGTGCAAGTCTGTTTCATGGATATGCACTGGTAAGGTCCAAAGGTCAGTGGTGGAAGCTAAAAAGTCTGTGCCAGTGGGATAAAGGATCTGTGCCAACAGGCGGAGGGATCTTCACTGGAGCCAGGAAATGATGCTCAAGGTAAGGACCAGAGCTCCCCCAAAAGTTACCAAAAGCATCCTCAGTGACAATGAAGTCCTGAGGTCCTCTGAAGATGAGAACAGCTGAGTTCATATCAGAAAACCACTGTGACAAGCTTTTTCAGGAGAATCAACAGCCCCAGGAGAACCAACAGCCCTGAGAGAACCCACAGCCTGCCTTCTTCCTCTCCAGGTCTCCTTTTATGCTGCTGGCAACAATCCTCAGGTGGGCCTTCCACACCCAGCACCACACTGATTCAGTTCAGCTGGGTGTTCTAAGTGAACCACCAGTTGTCAATACACCACAGTGTGTAAAGGAGGAGTGAGGGAGGAGCTAATTTAGGAGAGATGATTAAATCAGCTCTGCAGTGACAGTAGCCAGGCAAGATGTTGGACACACAGAGCTGTTCTGATGACTGCATGATGGTCAGAACTTATGGAGAAAGTCAACCTTTTCTGCCAAGATGACCTTTTTGATGTAATTTGTAATTAATTGTAAGACCATGAGCTGTGCTGGGAACTTATAAACACATGCATGTATAATCTGCACAGGGTCCAGTGAAATAATTATTTGGTATGTTATTTTTTCTAGCCATTGTTTTCTACTGTAAAACAGAGATAAAGCAACCTTGCAGAAGCTGGGCTGAGTCCTTGACAGTTTAGAGAAATTTGATGAGCCACCCCATCCTTCCTCCACCCACATGGGGGCCAGGCTGAGCCCCAGACAGCTTTAGGGGTCTCAGTGACCATGCCCTGACCCCTGCACCTTGCAGGAGCTGGGCTGAGCCCTAGATAGCTTCAGGAACCTCGATGAGCTGTCCCTGCCTCTTCCCCACTGGTGTGGGAGCCAGGCTGAGCCCCAGAGGGCTTTGGGAGCCTTGGGCACCAAGCTTCAACCCTGCTTCTTGTGGGAGTCAAGTTGAGTCCCAGACACCTTGAGGAATCTCAAATGGCAGCCAAGGTGATACCTGGACAGCTTTGAGAACATTTGTGAGTCACCCAACCCATCTGCCACCAAGCGGGGAATCAAATGAGTCCTGGAAAGCTTCAGGAGCACCAGCAACTGTACCCCGCCCCCACACACCATCATGGGAGCCACACTGAGAACTGGGGACCTTGGGGTCCTTGCCCCGCCACTCCCACATCATCATGAGAGTGAGGCTGAGCTCCAAGGAGCCTCCAGATCTTCAAAAATGACCAAAAAAAGCAGTAAGATGAAATCTCAGACCTTCACTCCATCCAGAACAAGTCCAGGAGACATCAACACAGAAGAACTTGGAAGTCATACACCTGAAATTTCTGAAATGATAGCAACTGAAGTAAAGAAACAACTCCATCAGGCCATAGAAGACATCAGATAAGAAATAATCTCTCACGTAAAAAAAGAAATGACAGCAACGATGAAAGAATTTCTCAGCACACAAAAATGATGTAGATAAGAGAAAAATAGAAGAGCACAGAAAAATGATGGAAACCTTGAGTGAACAATATAGGAATGAATTAGAATGTATGAAACAGATTCAAACAGATATTCAGGAAAGTAAAAATTCCACAAAAGCTGGCAAAACCACTTGAGTGAAGCTGAATATAGACTTTCAGACCTTGAAGACAGAATTGAAGGTAATAGTGAAAGGAAAGATCTTTTAAAAATAACAAGAAACCAGGAAATAACAATTCAATAGTTGCACGTTAATGCAAAGAAAAACAATGTAAGATGAATAGGTGTCAATGAAACAGCAAGAGTCAACACAAATGACATAAAAAGAATATTTGCAGAAGTAATAGCAGAAAATTTCCCAAGCATGGAGAAAGAATCTGACATACAGGTAAGTGAGGCATATAGAGCTCAAATTAGCCATAACCAAAATAAATCTATAACCAGATATATAATACTCAAGATCCCATAATTTCAGCACAAGAACAAAACATTAAAAGCTGTTAGAGAAAAGAAACAGATCACCTGAAAGGAAAGACCATCAAAATCATGGCAGATTTCTCAACACAAATCATCAAGTCAAGAAGAGCTTGGAGGGAATTATTTCAGGTCCTGAAAGAGAATAACTTCCAAACCAGACTGATGTATCCTGCAAAATTATCTTTCAAAATTAATGGAGTAATAAAATATTTCCAAGATAAGGAACAACTGAAGAAATTCACAACCACCAAACCAACCCTACAAAGAGTACAAAAAGATATTCTAAAAGAGATAAAAATGACCACAACTTCAAGAACAATGACAGAAAGGAACCACCAAGCACAGCAAGCAATTAAACAGAGGGGGAAATGGTGAGACCAACAGCAGAAAAATAACATGACAAAGATGAACCAGTACATATCAGTTATAACCATCAATGTAAAGGGTCTCAATTCACCAATCAAAAGAAACAGACTGGCAGAGTGGATTAAGAAACAAAATCCAACAATATGCTGTATACAAGAAACACATTTAACTCAAAAGGAAATTCATAGACTGAAAATCAAAGGATGGAAAACAATACTCCATGTATTGTAGGTGTAGTTATTCTGTCTGCAGATGATATGAACTTCAAACCAAGAATGACCAGAAGAGATAAAGATGGTCCTACATACTTGTTAGGAGAAAACTTCAAGAGGAAGAGATAACAATCTCAATGTACCAAATACAGGAGCCCCCAACTATATAAGACAAAGTTTAGCAGAGATGAAGACAAAACAAAACAGACCTGAAGACCAATGGAACAGATTAGAAGATGCAGACACACCTACAAACACACTCAGCCACCTTATCTTTGACAAAGGGGCCAAACATGTTCACTGGAAGAAAGATAGCCTCTTTAATACATGGTGCTGGAAAAACTGGCTTTCCACATGCTGAAGACTAAATCTAGACCCATGCCTATCACCATGCACTAAACTAAAGTCAAAATGCATCAAGATCTAAATATTAAAACAGAAACACTATATCTACTAGAAGAGAAAGTAACTAAATATCTTGAAGACATAGAGGTAGGCAAAGAGTTCATGAACAAAAACAAAACTGCATGGAAAATACTTCAAAGAATCAACAACTGGAATCTCATCTTATTGAAAAGTTTTTGCACATCAAAAGAAATCACCAACAGAGTAAAAAGAAAAACCCACAAATTGGGAAAAAATTTTAGTCAACTGCCCCTCAGACAAAGGACTTCTATCTAGAACATATAAAGAATTTTAAAAAAATCCGGCCTCCAAACTTCAAAGACCCAATCCAAAATATGGGCATCTGAGATGAATACATACTTCTCAGATGAAGAAATACTAACGGTGAATAAATATATGAAAAAATGTTCAACATCCTTGGTCATTTGAGAAGATATCATACCACAGCAATATATGTGCACCCATGTTTATAGCAGCACAATTTGTTGGCTGGCATTGAGCCTTGGGTTAGAGGCTATGACTTCCTGGGGCTTCAAAGATTACACATCTGAACTGAAGCTCTGACCCCAAAGCATTAGATACTATCTCAATTGTGTTATGCAGGTGTCTCTTTCTGTATATACTTCTCTCTACATTTGCAGAGATGATTTCAGGCCTCCTACCTAGCCCAGCTCATGGCACCCACCTACTTCCCATGGTTCTCACAGTCACCCATCCTCAAGCCATTCCCTTCTTCATGAATGAATAAAAACTGGGTTTGGCCCTGGGTCAAGGCCTTTGTTCCAGATAGCCATCATCATGGCTAGACTTAGGACTCCTTGACTCCCCATAACTACAAATATGCCTTCGTGCCTTTATTCTCACTGTGGGTTGCACTGGAAGTGGTAGATTGAAATTAACTCACTAGAATTCCAATAACTTTTCTTGGGATTATAAATACAAACTTCCTGGTCCATGATGAGGCCTGGGAAGGGCTCTTTATAGAAGCAACCCAAATGCCCATCAAATGAGGAATGGATAAAAAAGATGTGGTATTTTTATATAATGGAGTATTACTCAGTTATAAAAAAAGATAAACAAGGCTTTTACAGGTAAATGGACACAACTAAAGACCATACTTATAAGTGAAATAAATCAGACCCACATGTGTAAACATTATATTGTCCCACTAGTATAAAACTCAAAACATACAATAGATATTATGAAGGGAAAAGAAATTGCTCAAAGGAAGGAACAACTGGGATGAGAGAAAGGAGAAAAAGAAAGGAAGAAGTAAGAGAAAAGTATGTATATAGGATAGCTGGGATAAATGTACTGTGGAAGTCCAGTGGTTTATTTTAAGGAACAGTTAATGCCTAATTTTTTCTTTTAGACCAATTTTGCATGCTTATATCTGGTAATCTGAGCAACTAATTTGAAGACAACAGTATGCAATATAACAGCCACTGGTGAATTCCTACCATCTTGTCTAGTGAAGCTCTGTATCATTTCTAATGGTTTTTTTTTATTATTATTTTTTATTTTCTTTAATGGTTTGATCAATCTTGCATTCTTACATCTGGTAATCTGAGCAACTTCTTTAAAGATAACAATATGTAATATAACAATCACTGTTAATTCCTCTCATTCTGTTTGGAAACCCTGTATCATTTTTAAAGTTTTTGCTTTGTTTTGTTTTTGTCTATGTTGTTGTTATTTTGTTTAGTGTTTTTATTCTCTTTTAAAAAGTATGAAAAAGAGTGATAAAGCTTAAGTAAATATATGTTATAATAAACTTCAGAGCCGGGTGCAGTGGCATACACTGGTTACTCCAGCCATTTGGGAGAATGAGGTAGGAGGATTGCCTGTTTGAGGCCCACCTGGGTAATTTAGCAAGGTCCTGTTTCAAAATGAAATTGAAAATAGAATTGGGGTATGGTTCAGTGCAGAGTGCTTGCCTAATGTGTGAGGGCCTAGGTTCAATTCCCAGCATTACAAAAATAAAGCTGAACACAATTTTTGCAGAACCGAAAGCTTCAGGAGATCAGGAATTGTGTTTCCCAGATGCTTGCTGCAATACTGTGCCAGTGTGTGCAATAAGCACTTGCTAAAAACATGTGGGTTCATCCACAGCATCTCTGACATTTCCCCACCTCACCCTTCATTCTACCAATAGACAAACTTATGCTATGACTAGTTACAAAACAATTTCTTTTATGTCCATGTCCTAAAACAAGAATCCAGGATAAAAAGAATGGAATGTGTTAAGCTTATAAAAGACGCCAGATTAGCTGGTGGCAGATGCCTGTAATCCCAGAACTCTGGGAGGCTGAGGCAGGGAAAATACATATTTGAGTCCAGCTTTGGCAATTTAGTGACTTAGTGAGGTATGTCTCAAAAACAAAAACAAAAATAAAGGATGAGACATAGCTCAGTGTGAAGACTGGGTTCAGTCCAATACCATACAAAGAAAAAAAAGATATATTTCATTTAATTCTGGCTAAAATTGTGAAGATGTTATTTCTACCTACTATAAAGGAAGATGTTAACTCTTGAAAATATGCAACGGCCATGATTTAATGTGTGTTTTAGTTGGAAGAGACAGAACTAAGACTGTAAACCTCCCCAATTGCCTCACACGTGCTATAGAAAATGCTGACTTTTAAACTACAGCTAAAAGGCGGGTATGGTGGTGCACACTTGTAATCCCAGTACTTGGGAGGCTGAGGCAGGAGGACCTTTGAGGTTAGCATGGACTACCTAGCAAGATCCTACACAAAACAAAACAAAACAAAATTGAGTTAGGAAGCTGGGAATATACTTTATGGTAGAGTGTTTGCCTGGAAAGTGGGAGATCCTTGGCTGAATCCCTAGAACTATAAAAAATAGAAAAAATATAAATAAAAAATAAATTTAAACTAAGTATGGTGGTATATACCTGTGATCTCAGAACTCAGAAAGTTCAGGTGGGAGGATTGTGAGTTCAAGGCTATCCTGGGGTACAGAGCAATGACACAAATTCAGACAGCCTGGACTATATAGTGAGATTCTGTCTCACAAAACTAAAAATAAATAACAATGAAAGCGAAGCCTGGTGGCTCATGCCTGTAATCCTGGGAGGCTGAAGCAGGAGGGTTGAAGGTTTGAACCCAGCATGAGCAACTTAGTGAGACACTGTCTCAAAATAAAAAATAAAAAATAAAAAATGGGTTGGCCATGTAGCTCAGTACAATTCCCAGTACTTGAGTGAATAAATTTTAAATAATTGAGCAAGAAGAGATAAAACAACTGTGAACTGTATGTGATGCTAGACATTGCTCCAGGTAATGACACTGCGCAAGTTTCAAGTTCCAGTTGTTATCAGAGGCCTTGTGCTTTGCCCGTGATAAAATTCATGAGCAGTGCGGTGGGTGCTGTGAGCACTTGCTTGAACAGATGTACACCGCCCTTCACTGGTAATTAAATTAGAGTTGTAAACATTTAAACCCGTGTCCCAGGACAAATTTAAACCTATGTCATTATAGAGGGAGAAACAGACAAGTTCCCTATCATAAGTCTAACTCAGTGGCAACTTAACTTGTCAGTTTATCACCATGTCAAAGGTATGTAAAGATAACTTGGTAGATAAGCAATCTTAAAGCACATATAAAGGATCAGAAATTTAATGCAATAAAATATTGCTTACACAACATATTTTATAAGTACTTCATATTGAGAGTTTGGTTCCATTTGGATTTTTTGTCTGTCTCTTGTCTCTCTGTTCTTCTCTCTATCTTTCTGTCTCTCTACAGCACTGGGGACTGATGCTGTGGTCTTTACATTGAGCTACATTCCCACCCCTTTTGATTTTTTTGAGACAAGGTCTCACTAAGTCACTAAGCTGCACAGGTTGGTCTTGAACTTGTGATTTTCCGGCCTCAGCCACCCTGAGTTCTGGAATACTAGGTGTGTGGCACCATGCCTGACTTGCTTTCTTCTCTTGTATCAATATTAGATATTTCTAAGGCTGGTAAACACTTTTGAGTTAGTGTACCAGGGAGGACCACATTATTTTTGTGATGTGTGAATGATTTGTGCTGGAGCATTGGGTTGCTGAGCCTGTGAGGGGGGCGGGGCATGGGGGACCCCAATGGGGACAGGGCTCTGCACCCCACCACCCCTTGCTTGATGCAGCTTATTTGGCTCTTCTGACTTTCTGCCTTTGCCATGAGCAGATCAGCCAGTGGAAACCATCCCAACTGAGCCATGGCACCATTTGCATTCGGGGAACACTTCACAGCCCACTGGGGTGCACTGAGACACAGCAGTAATCCATTACAGTTCTTGCAAATTTGTGTACCTTGAATCTAAAGAGAAAGTATCAGAAACACAGGGACTGTGGGCAAAGTACTGTGCTCTTCAGAAACACCAGGATGTGGAGAACACCTGAAGACTGGAGAATTATTGCAGATGAAGATGTTAAAGAAGGGTTATAAACCAGATGTGATGGTGCACACCTGTAATCTACTACTCAGTGAGCTAAGGCAGAAAGATCTCAAGTTGGAGTCCAACCTGGGCCATTTAGCAAATTAGTGTGAACCTGTCTCAAAATGAAAAAATAAAACCCGGGCATGGTGGTGCACATCTGTAATCCTAGCATTCTAGGAGGCTGATGCAAGGAGGATTGCAAATTTGATTTGTGTTTGGAGAATTTAGCAAGATCCTGTTTCAAAATAAAAAATATAGTGGGGTGTGGTGGTGCACATCTATGATGCCAGCACTTGGAAGGCTGAGGCAGGAGGATTGCTGTGAGTTTGAGGCCAGCCTGGGCTACAAAATGAGTTCGAGGCCAGCCTGAACTATGTAGAAAAACCCTGTCTCAAAAAGTCAAATATAAATAAATAAATAAATAAATAAAATATATAAAGGACTGCACTGCAAGGTGTAGCAGTCAAGATTTGTGTCAAGATTAAATGAGGTGTGCAGGAAACTGTTCTTGTTCTTAGGCAAATTATGCTGAAGATATGATTGCAACTCACTCTTGAATGGTTTAGAAAAGTTTCTCAAAGTGATAGGTATTAACCAGTGACTTTTCTGCTTAGGCAAATCAAGTAATTTAAGAAATCTCTGGAAATTCCTGCTACAGTTTAGATCTGGAATTCCTCCACTGACCCATGTGTTAAAGTCGATCTCCTGTTTATGGTGCTGACCAGAAGTAGTGAAACCCTTCAGGTGTGGGATCCACCCAAAGAAAGTGCAGTCGTCACAGTGCTCCCTAGAAGGGGCTGTTGGGACCCCAGCCCATTTTCCTTCTCCTGCTCCCTCTCTGCCTCCCAGATCCCTCAGCTGTGTGTGCCCACCATGACCTTCTGCCTCACCACAGGCCCAAAAGCAATGAGGCCAACTGATTACAGACTAAAACCTTCCAAACCCTGAGGTTCTAAACCTTGTCTCCTTACATGTTCTTTGTCTCAAGTATTTTGTCACAGTTATGGAAAGCTACCCTGGGTGCTTCTGTTCAGAAATCTCACTAGTTTACCTAGTAGATGGATCTTGCAACAAATTAATGAAATAAATTAGGCACTATTAAGCATTTATTTGCATAGAGCATTGCCTTGGTTCCAGATGGTGCTTCAGAAGAAGTAAGCACTGGGCTGAGGCTGTAGCTCAGCAGTACACTTGCCAGCAAGAGTGAGGCCCTGGGTTCAATCCCCAGTACCAAAAGAAAAGAGGAAAAAAATAAAAATAAAACAAATACTCTTAGGAGGGAAGTTAAGTCTCAGGTTGGTGGTTCATTGAGTCCCTCATTCATTCATATGCATTCTCTTATTCCTGTGTAGTTTTTTGTAATGTTAGTTGAGGTGCATCTGTTAGGGTTCTCTAGAGGAGCGGAATGTAATGTAACATAATACAATCATGTAACAGAACCTATGCAATAAAACATTATATATATAATGATGCCAGGTGATTTATGGATAGCATGCAGGATTAGAGGGGATAGAGTCCAGTGACCAGCTGCATGCTAGAGACTGGAGAACCAGTAGCTGCTCAGTCCCATAAGCTGGAAGCTGGGAACAAAAGGAGTCACAAATGTGAAGCCAGCAGAGCCCAGAGATCTGGAAGCCCCTACACTGGCAGCCTAGAGAAACTGGAGGCAGAAGTCCAAATCCACTCATGTGGAAGGGAAGGGTGCTCTGCAGAGTGCACACAGACTTCCTCCTTTTCTCTCTATTCCATCCAGGCTCCAAGCCTATGGGATGCTGCCCTACTCAGCTTGCTGCCACATGCCAGTCATCTCTGGAGACACAACCGGAAGTGTGCCTTACCGACCTTTTAGGCATTCTCAGTCAAGTTGACATTTCATGATTAATGGTTCTAAGGAGGCATGATTTAAATATAGAAGGGTTGATCCCTTTCAGGTATAACATTTGATGACTTTTGAAAGATATATAGTCTTTTTTTTTTTTTTGGTACCGGGAATTGAACTCATTACCTCAGGCTTGCCAGGCAAATGCTTATGCTGCTAAGCTACATCCCTGGCCCTGAGATATATAGTCATGATTATGGCAAATTTATAAAAATCATACAGTAGAAATTAAAAATGAATCAGTAGCCTGTGACTGTGTTGGGACAGGATATGCTCACGCCACATAGACTGCTCAGCTCAGTTAGCCTTGACTGTGCATCCAGCTGCCTCTTCAAAACAGCTGCCCGGATCAACCTGACCACACTCAGCTGTAGTATCTGTGTTTTTCTACTTAAAATATGTACATATGTAGTTTTATTTCAGCTTGCTTTAAGGACTTTCTACTTTATGCCCAGAACATACTGGCCCAGTCAAGGACACATTCAACTCTACCCACTCTGCTTAGACTCCCTCCTTCCCAGAATGTCCCTGTCTAATGATAAACAATTCCTTTTAAGTAGAGCTGCTTAAAACAAATCTGCCTGACAACATATGACTTGATTCTTGTAGTTCATGTAACAAATCATGTAATAACCAGCTGTCAACTTTGTGCCTCCTGCTTGCAAGTTGCATTTAAACTAAACTGACTCTCTGCTGGTGATTTGGAACTAGTTCCTATCAGCCTGCTAGCGTTACATTAAGTTGCCTTTCAAATTCCTCAATGCAGAGCACTTTGCTTTCAGTCCTGGATTTTTCCCACAACATCACCACCACACTGAGATATAGAGCATTTTCATGACTCCAAACAAATTTTCATCTTATTCCTATTACTAGTCTTCCATCCTTCCTAGTCCCTGCTAGCCACTGATTTGGTGTCTGTTGCAATAGCATATGTTTCTTAGTTACAATGTTTGCTGCCAGGGATACAGAGACAATAGGATCTAGCCCTTGCAGGTAAGAAAACTGCTGGTGAATGGTGGAGACAGATTTGTAAACAGAATATTACCATATAGTAACTGCTATTACAAAGACGGCCAGGTTTGATGGCACACGCCTGTAATTCTAGCATTGAGGAGGGTGAGGCAGGAGGATCCCTGTGAGTTCAAGGCCAGTCTGAACTATATAGTGAGACCCTGTCCTAAAACAAAATCACAAAGATACAATGATATACTTTAGTGACCCAGAAGACAATGAACTTTGTGCATATTGAGAACTATTTCATTAGAACATGGCAATTGAATTGTGTTCTGAAAAGACACATTGTATGGACAGACAGAGAGTGGGATAAGACGTTGCACCTGGAAGCAGCACCTACACAGGAGCACTGCACTGTGAATGTTCTCATTTCTTCTGAAAAGGGAATGAAGATGAATGTGGTGAAATCTTCTTTACAGGGTAAATAAAGGGTCATCATTCTGTGCCTCCCACATCTGCAGCCTGTGCTGTGAGCTTCTGGAAGTTGTTTCTGGAAGCAGCTGGAAGCTGCTGGAAGTTGAGCTAAAGAAGCAGCCATCAGTGACGTTTTGTGTTCATTTGCTTCACTGGCTGCTTTTGCCTCACATCTGCTGTTTAAAATTGATTTCTCATTGTATCAGGAAAGACTGGAATTGGAATCATCAACAAACCAGCGAGGAGTTTAATTCAGTTTGAAGCAGGAATAAACAGTCAGTCAGTTTTTGTGCTGGAGAAATTTTCTTGATTCCTCTCTTGTCCTATCTGTAGCCCAACTCCAGCCAGAGTGAATGTTTTTGGTTCACACTTCACACTCTATCTGCCTTCCTGGATTTGCATATGATGTTCCCTTGCCTTGAAACACTTTTCCTTGCATTCTGATGATAGCCCAACCCAGTTTATCTAGTGAAATATTTTATGCACCCTTTCCAGATTCTCAGTGTTCTTACAGTGTGCAGTAATTACTTACTAAATGTCATTATTAGCGTGGATTACAATCTCTTATTCTGCTATTCTCTGTCACCCTTGTAGACATGAAGCTACGTCACAGCCAAATGCAGGGCTCTTTGCAATAGATGCTCTGTAAGATGGGATGACTTGAGCTTGGATTACAACTTATCAAGCTTAACTGGATTAAATGAGAAATAATTTGGAAAAGTGCAAAGGTACTTTAGGTGATTTGGTAGACAAACACCTTGGAATTTAGGGTCAAGCTTTGGGATTATATTACCACATGGGGGAAGCCCGGCTTGGTGGCGCACACCTGTAATCCCAGCACTCAAGAGGCTGAGGTAGGAGGATCGTTGCGAGTTCAAGACCAGCCTGGCTACAAAGTGAGCTCAAGGCCAGCCTGAACTACATAGCAAGACCCAGTTTCAAAGAGACCAATATATATATATATAACCACATGGGGGGAAATAGACATGAAAATATAATTGGTTAAATGTGAGTCCTGAGTGAAACTTCCAGGAAAGTCATGCTGACAGCATAACCTCTATCTATTTTTGCAATGTTCAGCCTATGTAAATTAAGCTATTTAAGTGTATTTATCCATTTGATAGAGGATTTCAAAAGAGAGGGAGAAAATCATTATTCTGGCAATGATTTGCCATTGCAGGCCCGACTGCCACAGGCACCAAGCCACCCAAAGTCTGCAGATCATGAGTCACAAAGCAAACAGGTCTGACTGTGCCTGGATTCCAATCCCTGATCACAAAGTTAACCATGAACATGACAGCATCGTAAGATCAAACAACTGATTCTGCAAGGGAGTTTTCATTTCCCACTTATCTGTGTACCTAGGAAAGAGTCATAAAATAAAAGCTGTGTTTTTGTTGTGAAATAGTTCAGAGTTAATATAAATTCATTTTCTAGATAACCTCTCCAAGGAAATAAAACAGTTTAGAATAATTTCTAAAGTATTTTTCCCCTTAAGAAATATTGCTTGTCTTCTAAGATAAAGGGCAGTAGGGTTGATAGATGATGCACAGTAGGCTTGCAGATATTTGTGGACTGAATTAATCAGTTCAAACGTATACATGGAGGTGTGAGGATGTAGTTCAGTGGTCTAGTCCTTGCTTAATGTGCCGGAGGCCCTGGGTTCAATCAATATGCGCTCAGGCATGCGTACGCGCGCGCACACACACTCACACACACACGCACGCACGGTACAAGGGAATCTGAAATCTAATCCTAGCCCAAATTGTACGGAGTAAGTAAATCACTGAACCTACGACTAGACTAATAACTATGTAAATTTTATGGCATATTGGAAGGTGATAATTGCTTTTGGAAAGAAAAAGGTAAAGCAAGAGTAGGAAAATCAGGACAGGAGATGCATGCTTAGTTGGTGTTTGACATATATGAGCTATTATTATCATTATTTTTTGGTACTGGCAATAAAACTCAGGACCTTGCACCTGCCCGGCAGGGGCTGTGCTGCTGAGATATATCCTGACCCAAATACTACCATTATTACTTTGTTTTTCTCGTCTATAAATGAAAACATTTGGATGAATGAGTCTTAGTGCTTGGAAAAAATTTGTGCTGCATTTCAGTGGACTGTGTTTCAAACTCTTGGAAGTGACTTAAATTTCATAAACTATTTTATAAACTTTTTTTTTTAAATTTTGGGTGGTGCTGGGGATTGAACTCAGGGCCTTCTCATTGGGTCTTCCTACATTGCTAAACTGCTCAGGCTGGGCTCAAACTTGCCATCTTCCTGCTTCAGCCTCCTAAAGTTTCACAAATTATTATATTTTTCATTTTTGCTTTAAAACTTTCTATTTTTCCTGGGCATGGTGGCACACACCTGTATTCTCTACATTCAGGTGTCTGCGGCAACAGGATCACGAGGAATTCGAGGCCAGCCTGGACTACATAGTAAAACCCTGTTGGGGGGATTTGTTTTCATGTTCTTTGTGATTTCTGTAAAACTTTTTAATAGTTTTAATAATAATGTAAAGATTGTAAAATAATGTAAAGAGTCCTGTTTAATAATAATGTAAAGATTATAAAATTAATTTTAAAATACATTGAGTTGTTTAAAATGATATAAACTCAATATAAACTTCTTAGTGAATTTCAGAAAAATATGAATAGATGAAGATAGTATTGGTCAGGCCTGCTTCCTTTAGTCATTCATTTGTTATTGTTTTGTTTTCAAAAATACCGGCACCCAGCCCCATTCCAAAGCATTCCTGTTTGAAACTGACATAATTATCATTGTTGTCCTAGAATGAGCCTTTTGTAGCACACCTGTTAGGACCCATCCCCATAGATCAATAGACAGCATTAAAAATAGATGTTCTACATGGCCATAAATTGTAAGTCAGAAAACAGACTGTCAGGCTCAGATCAGTTTCTACATGAATATTCCTTGTTTAAATGGAGAAAAAAGAGAAATTCTCATATGCCTATCCCAGCGTGACCATCTTGTGTTAGTACAGGACACCAGAACAGGTGCACATAATGTACGTGGTTAAGCAATCCACTGCTCCTAACCTGTGCGTGTACCTGGACACCAGGACGGTGAAATGCAGAGCAGTCCTAAATGCTCTTACATTCTAATAATCTTCCATTTCTCATCCTCTTCTATTTATTTTAGCTGTTATAAAGTCAACTTTCATGAGTTCCAAAAATTTTGGTGGAAACATTTCAATACTTTAAAATATGCATGTGTTAGTTATCTGTTGTTGCATAGCAAATTATCCCAAAATGCAGCAGGCTGAGACAGCAGATGCTTATCCGTTCACACCAGGTCCGAGGCTGTGAACCTGGGAGGGACTAAGCCCAGGGGTCTGGGTCAGGGTCTTTGGTGAGGTCAAGGTTTTAGCTGACAGTCATTTGGAGACTCAAGTAGGGCCGGTGTGGTAGTGCACACCTGTAATCCCAGCACTCAGGACTCAGGAGGTCGAGACAGGATTATCACAAAGTCAATGCCAGTGTGCGCTACGTATCGAGTTCAAAGCTGGTCTGGACTACATAGCAAGAACAAAAGAATAGGGGAGGTTAGTTTGACCAGGGCTGTATGAGAGCAGGTTGTGAAAATAGTTCTAGTTATATAATGGCAGAAACCTACAAATTGTCTTGAGTGCATGAATACACAATGTGAAAGAGAAGAATCAAGGGTACTGTGTCAGTTAGCTGTCTGTCTCTGTGACAAAATGCCCAAGGAGAATAACTTCATGGGAGAAAAGGTTTCTTCTGGCTCCTGGTTTCAGCCATGGTCACTTGGGTCAGGTCCTGCAAGAAAGGCTCATGTCACCCCATTCAGGCATACAGAAACAGACGTATGCTAGCGCACGCGCACACACACACACACACACACATGGTGGGGGGTCAGGAATTCTGTAGAAATTGAATTATGCAGACACTTTCCTGGATTTTGCATTTTTTTTGGTTAGAAATACCTCTTGAAGACGTTTGTGTGTCAATAGCTCTAATTCATTATTTGTACTGATTGCCATGGATAATGTCCCCTGGCACAAACACCCCTATTTCTTCAGAATGGAACATTTCCTAAAGTGAGCTGTACAATGGTTTCTCTTACTCTCTGAGACCCCGTCACCTGGAAGTTCCCAGCTAAGAGAACCTCTCATGCATACTGACTGCTCCATACCAGAGAGGACAGATTATTCCACTGGGCTATCTCTTTTTCAGGTGAGGAGAAAGTCAAAGATTTGGGAACAATAGCTGAGGTCTTTAACAGTCATGATTATAAGGATTTAGGAGGTTGCCTGGTTTCAAGAAATACCTTAAAGGCAAAAATAAAATGAAGTAAAACTACATAATCTTTCTAAAACACAGGTCTTATCTTGTCATTTTAGAGTTTAGAACTCTTCAAAGACTTCCGCTGCCCTTGGAGATCCAGTTCTTTAGAACAGTTTATTAGGTGCTTCAAAGCCTTTCTGGTTCTCTCCAGCCAAATCTTCGCTCTCAATTCCTTAACCACTCTGGGCTGCGGCGTTCCCTGTGAAGATGTCCCTGATTTCCCGGCTTCTCAGTCTGTTTCCTTTTTCTTCTCACCCGCACTTCCTGACCTTTCTTTCTTGAAATACCTTAGCCTGCAGCCTGTACCTGCTAAGTCTCCTTCTCTATATCACCAAGATGCCCCTATGGCACTCATTTATTCACTTACACCCTTCTCCCAGACTCCTACATCCCAGAGAGGACCTTTTGCTTGTTATATATTCCTAGAACACATGAAAGTTCCTCAATAAAAATTTGTTAAATGAATGAAAAAAAAAAAGAATAAAGAACTGAAGTAAGACTAATTTGGGAACTAAGGGGACCACCTGTCCCAATGGCTACGATTGCCATGTGTTGCATTAAATGTTCAGCAACCCATATGGAAGAAATCTGTTGTTGCTGGGTGTGGTGGTGCACATTTGTAATCCCAACACTTGGGAGGCTGAGGCAGGAGAATTGCTGTGAGTTTGAAGCCAGTCTCTACTACAAAGTGGGTTCAAAGCAGGCTGAACTGCACAGTGAAAACCCTGTCTCAAAGAAAGAAAAGTTTACTATGCATAATAGAAAATTAGAAGAAAATCAACTGATTATCAAAGTACTCTCTCGGATAAGTCAAAAGAATTTGTGTGCTAAAAGTTTCTGGCAGGAATATTTTCTGTACAAGATTTAGGATTCACTTCATCTTATTCATCCAAATGTATCATTTCATGGCAGTGACTTAATACAGTGAGCTGTTTGTAAGGGGGTAGATTCAGAGCAGGGGCCGGGAGGGCTCTAGTTTTCCAGGATCCCAGGCCAACCCCGCTGCTCAGCCCCGAGGCTCTTCCCTGGTTTCGCACCCCTTTCGTTCACCCTGAGGTCTTGGGAGTCCCGGGCTTCCGGTCTTGCTAGCGAAGCTTCCAGAGCGGCTGCGCGCACACCCTCTCCGAGTCACACGGGCGCAGGGGAAGGCCCCTCGCAGTCTTTGGACACTTCCCTCTCCTCTCCTGCTTTCTTTGGCAACCGTCGTCTTCCAACACTCTGCCCCGTGAATCGCACTCTGAAGGGCTCTACTGACCTGGGAAGAGCTTGGCCCTGCTTTAGCCCATTTAAATGCGCTTCTGCACCTCGGGATTTCGGGTTCTCTCTTTAAACATCCTGTTTCCTTCCCTGCCCACGCCTCCACACCTTCTCTCTACACAGGTCCCCTTCCCGTTCACTCTTCACTCTTCGGAACTCCGAAACCGCCTCTCCCCCTCCCCTGCCCGCCAGCTCTCCGCTCCAGAAGCTGCTCCACAGCCCCCTCTTCTTGTCCTTTTCCCTCCCCACTCCTCGGGCCGGGCTCCCTCCTCCTGGGTCACTCCTTGAGACGGGAAGAGAAGTTGGAGCAGGAGCCGCGCCTGTGCATCCGAGGGCAAAGCCGCCCTGCATCCTCCGGGCCCAGCCGCGCAGTGGAACTGGGGGAGCGGGTGCCAAGTCTCAGGAGACACCCGTCTTCTCTCGAGTCTGTGGTAAAATGGTACCAGTGAAACTATCTCAGAAATTCTATGCTGTGTGCGAGGATTGCTGTGGGTTTGAGACCAGTCTGGGCTACAAAACAAGTTCAAGACTACCTTGAACTGCCTTGTGAAACCCTGTCTCAAAAAGACAAAAAAAAAAATTATTACAGTAAAAGACACATTTACATTAACTGAGGGCATCGTGGATACCTGTGAGATCTTTCCAGTAGATGCAGTCAGGATTTCCAGACTCCAGCCGAGAAGCAGATGGGCTCAGGAAATTTAGTCTTGGAAGTGGAGGAGGCTGAGGAACAATCAGAAAGGGGGAAACCATATAATAATTAATTACACAGGGCTAGTAGGAGTGCTGAGAGAAGGCTGTAGGTCTGGTTGCATTTTGGGGGGTCCCGTGCTGGGCAGAAACCCGGGGCCCACGCTAGACTGACAAGTGCTCTGCCTTCCAGCCACACGGAACCCAACTGTGGTTTTTGTCTGGGGCATTGTTGGCGTTTTAATGTTCTACTTTTGCAAGTACAAGGAAATATGAGCCCTTTTTTCTTAAGCAATCTATAACTTATAACAATTTAGTAGACTTTTCTTTGTGAAGCAGAAATAAAAGCTGGGCGTGGTGGCACACTGTAACCCCAGTGCTCGGGAGGCTGAGGCAGGAGGATCACTGCAAGTTAGAGATCAGCCTGGGCTACAAAGTGAGCTCAAGGGCAGTGGTTCTATGTGGCCCAGGCTGGCTTCAAATTTCAGAGATCCCCCTGCCTCAGCCTTCTGAGGGTTGGGATTATAGGTGTGTGCCACAACATCCAGGTTGTAGTCTTTTTAAATGTAAAGTTTTAGTCATAATTTGTATTGTCTGCTTTTTACCTATCTTTATTTCTTCTATCCTACTTCAATTAGAACAGTTTTATTTTTATTTTGTGACCAAGAGTAATATTACTAATACTGATATTATTATGTTCCTAAATTTCCCCGCCGGAACTCAAACTTGCAGTCCTCCTGCCTCAGCCTCACAGAGGGCTAAGATTAGGTAAATGACTATTAAAGGGCTAAAGACAGCCCGAGAGAGTTCTGGCTCTCCACCAGAACTCATCTGGCTCTCCACCACATCCCATCTGTCCACCATCATGATGCTCTGTCCTGGTCCTCCAAGGTCAGGCAGGATCTTCCATAAAGTAGCAACTCTTCAGGGAACTTCAGTTCATAAGATCAAAATTGTGGTAGATGTCCAGCTCTGCTTTAATAGAGAGCAGGAAAACGATTAGCCAGAAACTACTTCCTCAGAGAGGCATCTCATGAGCTCACAAAGGGTAATTTATCTTTATTAAATTTACATGTATTCAGTTTATTGGGTAAGGATGTGTCATAACAAGGAAGATTAGTAGTGTAAACAGTATTGTTATTCCTAGAAAGTACAGCCAGTTGTGGTATCACAGGTCCAAAATCCCTCAGCACTTTAAAGGCTGAGGCAGGGGGATCTCAAGTTCAAGGCCAGCCTGAGCAACTGAGTAAAATCCTGTCTCAAAATTAAAATAAAAAGGACTAGGGATGTAGCTCAGTGTTAAGTCCCTTGATTCAATCTGCAGTACTGGAGAGAAAGAAAGAGAGGAGGAGGAGACAGAGGGGAGAAAGAGAGAAGGAGAGAGAGACGACAAATAAAAAGAAGGAGGGGAGAGGAAAGGAAGGAAAGGAAAAGAAAAGAGAAAAGAAAAAAAGAAAAGAAGTCCCTGAGCATCCAGACTCCTGCATCCGAGGACTTACCCATGGTAGGCAATAACTCTACCACTGAGCAACAACCTTGGCCCTTTTTGTTTTACTGTGATAGGGTCTGTCTCCAAGTAAAAAGTTAAAAAGGGCCGGAGAGATAGCTCAGTGTGAAGGGCCTAGGTCAGTGATGGCGAACCTTTTAGAGCCTTCAATGATAATAAACAGCTGGCTGTGGCATGCGTTTCATAGGTTTCCCACCACTGCCCTGGATTCAAGTATTCCCAGTAGTTTCACAAATGATAATATGCAGTCAGGAGCCAGGAAAATTCACACTGAGATGGTTTTCTTATCTGTACTTAATTATTTCCTTTAAAACTTTATAGATTATAGGGGAATTTTTCATTATATATTTCCTTTATTAACTTGGATTCAAGTGTTTCTGTTTATGTCTGTTATTTATAGCAGTTTTTTCACAAGGCATTTCAAATTTGCATTTAATAAAAGAATTGTGGTGTAAATTCCCATGGGTTAAAGGTAAGAGTCGGCATCCCTTGGCACTGTCTAAAAACTACCCGTCTAAGCAGCACGATCTGTTTCCCTGGTACCCCTGTTGTGGTGACAACCTCCTTGCTCACTGATACAGCTCTGGAAAGCATCCAACAACTCCTCCCAGCCCGGCTGGTTTCTGACACGCAACCAGGGCCGTCTGTGAGTGGAGACAAGGGGCCAGGACACACGTGCGTCTGGCGCAGTGGGTGACCCCGACAACAAATGATTACGAGACACATAAAATGTAAAATATATAACAGGTCCTAGCCAACAGAAGTAGTAAAGATATCTATTGAAGCCAGCCTGGCCCACTACCTATAATCCTGGCTCTGGGAGGCTGAAGCAGGAGGATTTTAAGTTCAAGTCTAGACTGGGCCAAGTAGGGATTTAGGGAGACACTGTCTCAAAGAATAAGAAGATCTGGGGATCTAGCTCAATAAGAAGGCCATGGGTTCAATCCCTAGTGTGACAGAGAGAGAAAGAGAGAGACAGAGACAGAGACAGATAGACAGACAGAGACAGAGAGAGACAGACAGACAGACCAAGAAAGAAGAAGAGAGGAGAGAAAGAAATCCTTCATAATTCTGATAAGGGTAGAAGATTTCAACAATTAAAACATACTAATAAACCAGGCATGATCGTGCATATACTCCTACAATCCTAGCTACTTGGGAGACTGAGGCCAAGGACTAAGGACAACCTAACTTAGCAACCCTGCCTCAAAATAAAATATACATAGGGCTGGGGATAGACATAGATCAATGCGAGAGTTCTGGGTTTGATCCCCAGCACTGCAAAGAAAACAAAGAAAAAAATGTTAAGAGTGTGAAGAGCAAAGACTATATGCACATAAATGTTACACTGTAGTAAAAGTGAAATTCCACTGCGGCATGAGGGAAGTCCTGGCCATCTGGAATCTGTAGCCAGGTGCAGCCCTGACCCTAACCACTTACTCCGACTGGAGAGCCTGTAAACTAGAAACACTATCTCTGCTGATCCAACAGTTAAACACGAGAACATCAAATATGTAACCCATCTGGGTAAATTTAAGTATAGTTAGATTTATGAATTTAATATGAAATGTGTGAGCTTGACTGCATTAAAGTTGTGATTTTAATTCAGAAATTGATTTGTTCCTAAAAGTTTTAAATTTAAGAGAATGCAATGTTAAATTTCCAGACTTAAATTTATAAATTCTTAATTACAGCAGTATTTAAATGCTTATATCAATTTGTTATATTTTTGTTGTCGTTGTTTTGCTTGTGGGTTTTTTGTTGTTGCTTTGTTTAGTTTTTTTGAGACAGGATCTTGCTATGTCGTCCAGGCTGGACGCAAAGCCCAGACTCTCCTGCCTCCTCCGAGGGCTGGGGTGAGAGGTGCACCTGCTGTTCCCAGCTACAATACTCCCTAACCCAGCGATGCTCTAATTGGTACTTTTTCTGATTTTCTTTTGTGATACTGGGGATGAAGCCAGGGGGCATGCACTTGCCACTGAGCTCCATCCCCATGCCTTTTTAAAGACTGTTTTATTTTGATACAAAGTCTTATGAAGTTGCCCAGGCTGGCCTCCAATTTGCTATCCTCCTGCTTCAGCCTCCCAGGTGGCTGGGATTACAGGTGTGCACCCCACAGCTGCCTCCAGCCAGCACTCTTCTTTGCATCTGACTGAAAGATCCACTTACCCAAGATGAGTGTCACCATACACACCTGCCATCGGAAGGGCGGGGGTGTGTCTTTCAGGTGAGAAAGATTATTTTTCAGAGACCTATTCCATTCTGTTTGAAGGAGACAGAATTTAAATTATTACAATCTACTGAGTAATTTGGGACAATAGAGTAATACTGATGTATTATTCTGAAGATCAAATGGGCTAATTCTTATGTCAGCCCTTTATAAATTAAAAGTAGTATCACATTTGTAAGACATTGCCATTTAAATTCTAATGTTTATTGAGTCCCCAGTGTGGACAAGGCATTGTGCTGTTTATTTTTTTGAATTTTTAAATTTTTTTTTTTGTTTTTTCTCTGGTACTGGGAATCAAACTCACGACCTTGCGCTTGCCAGGCAGGCACTGTGCTGCTGAGCTAAATCCCCAGCCCCCATTGTGCTATTTATAAAATTTATAACATTAAATTCTTTGGTTGCCAAATCTGGTTATCTGCAGACACACGGAATTGTGAGGTTCCCCTTTACAAGAGTGGATCACAAGGACCAGGGATATAGCTCAGCAGCATAGCACCTGCCTGGCAAGTGTGAGGTCCTGAGTTCGAGTCCCATTACCAAAAAAAAAAAAAGTTGATCACAAGAAATGATTTGGATCTGAATATTTATATCATCCAGTGGACTGTGATACACCATTGGATTTCAAAATCATTGATTTAGTCTCCATACTAACCCTTAAGAGTTACTATTACAATTTATTTTTTCTTTGCTGAAGAGCTACAAAAATTAAATAAACTAAGCATGATGGTACACATCTGGGGAGAAAGTAGGTCACTGGGAGCCTGAGCCACAGGACTGTAAATCTGATCCTGGCCTGGGACCGTTTGAGGACTTAGAGACTCTCTCAAAATAAAAATAAGAAAAGGGCTGGGGATGGAGCTTGCTATGAAGGCCCTGGGTTCAATTCCTAGACACACACACACACACACACACACAAAAACCAAAAACATGCAACCCTAAGAAGCATTTGAGAGATAGTTTAATTTATCATGCCTGTTATATTAAAGACAAAATGTGAAGCAAAATTAACAAAGGCTGCTATTCATAAATACACAGCATTAGAGCCCTTGATTATTCCTTCATCCTAACAGGTTTTCAGTGGTCCTGGGCTGGGCTGGGCTGGGTCTATCGTGTGGAAAGCGGGTACAGAGACCGTCTCTGATCAGCAAGCTTTTCTGAAGATGGAATTTTGGAAATGTGTGGCTTTCTAGATAATTAACAAATATATTGTCGACTGTTGATTGGCTGCAGGGGGCAAGCAGTTTGGAGTCATTTTAAAAGTGGAAGGATTATTTAACACCGGGAATGGAGGGTTATTGTTGGGGCTCGGGTCAGAGTCAGGAAATGCCACGTTTCTGGAACAAATGGAGCTGAAGGGGTACTTTTTGGGATCCTACTGCCATCATGGTCCTTGTAGGGTATGGAAGACAGGCCTACTCAGTTATTCAATATGAACATTAGTTTGGTTTATTTATTATATTCTGGGGGGAACATCCTCAAAAACCTCAGTGAATGGAAGAATCTGGTATTACAGGGCATCATCACTGTATGTGTTAACTCTGAGCATGTCTTTTGGAAAAGATTTTGTTGTTGTTGTTTTTTTGAGACAGGGTCTCACGATGTAGTCCCCCAGGCTGGCTTCAAACTCAAGGCAATCCTCCTGTCTCAGCCTTCTGAGTGCGGGGATCACAGGTATGCACCACCACCCCGGGCTAAGATTTTTAAGGTTGCCACAATTTTCATCTGCATATGGATGTGAATGGACTTATATACTGCTGCACAGTTAATTGTCCAAACACAAGTGAGACCAGTATTCGGTTTAAATAACTCATGGTGTTACTGGCCAATGAGGCCCATGTGTTCAGTGAACAAATCAAAGGGGGCCACTGATTTTGGTAGAAAGGAGAAAGTATGGATTGACTCAAAGCCAGCCCTGAGGAGCTGGAGGGGCCTCACACCCAGTCACCATCTCACCATGTGCAGCTGAATGAGGGGCTCTCCCAGCAGGGAGCAGTGAGGGTGGGGCTAGTGACAGAACAGACACTTGCAGGCTTCATTCGCCCCTCTGCCTCCTCTGTCTATGGAAGTGACACTGGGCTGTGACCTGCTGGGCCAGGGCCTTCCTATTCTGCCCATTCTTCTGGGCTGGCGGTGGGAGGGTTATTGCCTAGGCCTGAGGAAATTTGGAAATGCCGCTTGTCTCTTAAAGGAAAATAATCTACTTTTTCCAGTTCCATTTTGCTGTGCCAGATTATGATGTCAAAGACAAAATTATAACAACTGCCTTTAAAGTTCCTAATTAGCTCTATTATCCATTCAAGAATTGGGCAGCACTTCCCTGTAAGAGAGAAGAAGCATCTTCGTGAGCCGAAGGGTGACAGACAGGACTGGCTGGAGAAGTGGAAGCAGAAAGCAGATTGTCCTTCCCTCCCTCTCTCCCTCTCCCTCCTTCCCTCTCTTCCTTCTTTCCTTCCTTCCTTGCTTCCTTCTCTCCTTTTCTTTCTCCCTCCCCTCCCCTTCTTTTCCCTTCTTTTCCCCCCATATTAGGAAACTGAGCCTAGGGCCTTCCCACTGAGTTCTGTCCCAGGCTCTGTTTCACATTTTGTGGCAGTCTGTCTTCACCATCGTGCAGTTGAAATGGTTTGTCTGGGAACTGGGCCTTTCTAACTGTGCTTTCCCAGGAAGTTCAGAGAAACAGTTCAGTTCTGCAGTGATGGTGATGACCAAACCCATCTTCACTTTTAGTTTTGTTTGTTGGGGTCCAGTGCAGGAGCTGGGTCTGAAACAATGGCCCCCTGCAACTTTTAGGTAATACATCATCGAGTTTCACACAGAGCCCACGATAAGGACATCCCCAGAGTCAGGTTCCGCAGCATGGACAGTGCACAAGCTCCTAAGCTAATGTACTGCAAAGAGAATGAAAGGCCAGTGTAATTAAGAAATGTGCTGTGGGCAAAAAACTTGAAATTTCCTTCATCTTCTGTGTGCTTTGAAGTACTCTTACGTCCTTTGTCCAGAGAAAGCAATTTTTTCTTTTGAGGACATCTTGGCTAGAGAATATGCCCAGTAAATCAGTTGCTGGTTGTGGTGGCTCATGCCTGTAATCCCAGCACTCAGGAGGCTGAGGGAGGAGGATTGCTACGATTTCAAGGCCAGTTGGAAGTACATAGCAAGACCCTGTCTCAAAAACAAAAACACCCCCACTGCAAGAAAACCCCAAAACCCTAAAGGCTCCTAATGATAAAGGAAAAAATTAGAAATGTAACAGCGATGCTAAACTGCCCATCTAATTAATTTTTTTTTTTACTTTTTTTGTATTTTAAAAAATAAAAGAAGGAAAACATATTAACAGACAGACATCCATTTACAAAATAGCATAAGAACAATACAAACAAAACAGAGTTACAGACAAAGTTGTAGGAAATTAACCATGGTTGTTGTATTACTGATACAATATCTTACTGATATCTTCAAAGTGGTTTCTCAGGAAAACAGAGACATACAAGATTGATCAAACAAGTAATCATTAACTGTTCCTTTCTGTAGAGCAATAGAAGACAGTAGTACAACTATGTTAGCTACCCTGTATATACATACTTACATAATTTCCCCTTCTTTCGCTTCTCTTTTCCCACACTCCAGTTGCCCTTTACTTTTAAGCATTTTCCTTTTGTTTCACAATGTCTATCATACCTCCTAGTTTTTATTCTCTCTTTCAGGTCTTACACTAGTGAGACAATATGATGCTTACACATGCAGGTCTGATTTATTTCACTTATGACTGTGGTCTCTAATGCCCATCTAATTAATTCTGGGCACTATTAACACGTTTTTGCTTTTCTTGGCAGAAGATTTTCTCTTTTTTCACTAATCCTGTCTTAATTTATTTCAATAAGATTCCTTCAGCTGAACAGGCAAGTAGATGTTCTTCACCTCATTTATGTAGCTTGTGTTTCCACTGAAATAACATGCCTTAAGGAAAAAGCAATTGCAGGGCGGTAGGAAGAGAGGGGAGAAGAGAGCAGGGCTCGGTCTGAACAGGCACAAGCGAGAACCTTTACAATCGAGGGCTTGGAGGGCGAGGCGGTCCCCCAGGATTAATGATGAAGGGCTCCTGTCACCTCTGAGTGCGAATACTTTTTGCCTGTGGGTCTGCAACAAAGAGGCTATTGTACCTCAAAACAGATGCTCCAAACGTCACAGAGACACCAGGCCAAGGGGGCCAGAGGAGTGGCTGCTTCCTGAGCACTTCAGGAGCATTTTCCAGGTAACTGGTGTAACTACACGCCCAAGCTAAGCTGTTAGAATTTCCAGGGCACCACAATTAGCAGTGATTTATTTCAGGGCTCTGTAAGTAGCTCTTTGTTCTGTCTCTTTCCTGGAACTAGGTCTATGAGGGGCAAAACCAAGGCCTGATGTCTCCAGGTCCTGACTTGGAGAAACGGTGGGTCCGCTTGCTGCTTGGACACGAAGGTCTGTTTATAGTGAGGAGTGGACAGCTACTCTGGAGGTGACAGATCTGAGCCAAATAAAAATAAATTCCAAGATCATTAGTTTATACTTCATAGACTGCTCCAGAAAAAGGTAGGTTAATGAGTACCGTCAGCTTTCTGTGGCCCAGGGTCCCCTTTTGCAGATCCAACCGGCTTCAGATCGAAATATGAGAAAAAAAAATATGGTGGCCATACTGAACATGTAGAGTTTTCCTTGAAATTATTCCCTAAACAATGTGGTATAACAACAGTTTAGACAGTGCTACATTATCTCACCTACTGTAAGTAATCAAGAGATGGGAGGTCATTGATCACATCCTTAGGCAGTGCATGTGGCAAATAATGTGGCTTCTGTCACCCACACCCTGTGTAGACAATGGCGATCCCACCGGAGTCAGTGGAGCTAAAGGACGCCTATCACCTGGTAGCACAGCGTGCAACACACTGCAGATGTGTTTGTGGCGGTACTGGTGTAAATGCGCTACGGCAGCACTTGCCATATAAATGTATGGCGCGCTCAGTTACGCTTGGGACATCGTCCTGACAGTGACAAGAGATGACCGCATTATCCGTTTACTAATTCATAGTTTTTAACCATCACTTTAATCACTTCTTGGCCTTTTGGCTAAGATCAAGTGTAATCATTACTTTTGAGCATATTACAACTTCTATAAGGAAAAGCTACAAAACAGTCTCAGGCACATCCTTTAGGAGGGATTCCAGAGAAAGGCCTCCTTAGCATGGACTAGGACATTTTGGTCACCAGGCAGCAGGGGAATCCCCTGCGCAGGTGAGGCCCTCACCCTGGCCTGCCAAGTTGGTGCTGATGTCATCACAGGGAGCTGGGGACACCTGGTGAGGGGCCTGTGATTCCACTACATAGAGGTAAGGAAGTGCACAGAGAAGAGCAGATGTGAGCCCGAGAAAGACTTGCTGTGGTCTGGGGTTGAGAAATAGGTGTTTTTGGAGATACTCTTTAAGACAGATGATCTAAGATAACCTAAAAACAGCATCTGAGCCCTTTGAATCTGTTTCTGCTCCTCCTTCTGCTCCTCTTCCTTGTCCGTCTCCTCCTCCTCCTCATCCTTCTTTTGGAGGTACTAGCAAACTTTTTATTTTGAGAAAGAGTGTTACTGAGTTGCTAAACTTGCAGTCTTCCTGCCTGAGCCTCTCAGAGACCTGGGATCCGGGTGTACAGCACCACACCCAGTGTATTTCCTCATTTTAAAGTCAAGCTGCTGTCCTTTACCTCATCGACGAGTTACTGTATGGCTCTTTGGTGTCCTGTGGGATCTGGAGGAAACCAGGACTAGGGAATGCACCTTGGGCAACTCTGGACTCTGAAGTTGCAGTTTTCTGAGAAGAACAGTTCTAAAATGATGGTTTTCCAGGGCTGCTCTCTGTGTCCTCCCGCCCACCTTAGTTCCTCAGCTCCCACCACCTCGAGACCTTCCAGGGGACACGAGGTAGGGGCATGGGCTCTCCCAAACGAGGCCTGGGCAGACAGGTGCATGTGCGTCTTAGTTTCTTTCTTTCTTTTTAGGTGTTTTTTTTTTTTTTTTTTTTTTTTTTTTTTTTTGTCTTTTTTGAGACAAGGTCTTGTTATGTAGTTCAGGCTGGCCTTGAGCTCACTTTGTAGCCCAGGATGGTCTCCAACTTGCAACGATCCTCCTGCCTCAGCCTCCCAAATGCTGGGATTACAGGTGTCCACCACCGCACCCAGCTTAGTTATTTTTTTATAAAACCATCTTTATTATGAAATCTACTGGGAACTGCCTAGTACCCAGAGCAGTACACTAAAGAAAGAACCATACTCTACCTCTACCATGCAGGACAGTGGGACCATTTAAAATGTAGTTACAGAATATTTAAATATCACAGGACAGAGCAGCGAGTGAAGGCTGAACTGAGTTTCTACTGGCTACTGCCATCAGGGTGAGGCAGACGCAGCAGGCCAGGAGCCCTCATCCCCAGGTGGGCCGGCCTTACAGACCACAGGCTGTACTGCATCCTGCACTCAGGTGTGTCCCTCAGTGAGCCCTGGCAGAGCCCTGGCATCTTTGCTTTCCACGCCTGCAGCTTGCCCCTCTCAGTGGCTATGCACTCTGCTGTGTGCACCTTCTGGAACTCCTGCAGCAGCTGCTTGTACTTGTACTTCCAATGGGCCATGTAGAAGTCCGCAATGTGTACGCCTCCCTCATGATTTTCTCCCTGTTGCTCAGCTTGATGTCTCTGCTCCAGCCACAGTTCAGGGGGATCTGGACAGGCTGTGCATCCTTGGGCTCTGCGATCATCATGTTATCTAGCACCAGATTCTTCTAGGATTTTCTTTCCACTGCTGCATTAAGTCATCATGATGTGCTACGCTGGTTCATGTGGAAGTAATTTCCTTCTCAAATTCCTCGGCAGTTTGCTCCTTATCTAGGTCTAATTTCACCTGTTTAGTCTTGAGACCTTCACTTTCTTCTATGGCTTAGCTCATAAAGCAGCTTTGTGCTTGTACAAATGTCTCTTAGTTCTTCTGTCAGTATCAGCAATCTGGATGAGTCACGGCCATTGCTTGACCAAGTTGTTTCCTGTGAAAGCTTGGGAGACTTTTTTCTCCAGATGATTCTTCTTAGTTACTCTCTACTCTGCAGAATCACTTTCCTCTCTATTCCTTGTGAAATACTTCTCTTCCCTGTTTTCTCCAGGTATCCCGGGTGAAGTTTTCGTCTTGTGAAGGCCTTCTCCATCTCCCACACTTTCTGCTCTAGGTAGACTTACTTGTTCTGGCTAAAAATTTCCACTCCAAGGATTATAGGTCCCTATTTAGGTGACAGTTATCTGGTTAATAAAATCCCTTAGTTATTGCGGACTGATCAGGTCCTCAATCTCCCAAACAAGTGGATGATGAAGGCTAAATAAAAAGAGGAAAATAAAATGATTTCAGGGCTCCAGGAGGATCAAAGCCCTGTCACAGGGGTCAGGGATGTAGCTCAGAGGTTACAGCACCTGCCTGGCGTATGCAAGGTCCTGAGTTTGATTCCTGGCACACACACACACAAAAAAAAAAAAAAAAAAAAAAAAAAAAAAAGCCCTTTCACAGAATTTGAGATTCTCTCGGGGCTAAGACTGCATTTTAGTTTCTAATGAAAAAGTTTAACATATAAAACATTTTAACTAGAAAAATGCTCATAGAATAATTAGGATATGAAAGATAATATTTTTTGTATACTTGTACAATGAGCTTGTATTCTTAGTGAAGTGTTATAAAAGAGTCAAAATGTTAAAGTTTTTAAAGTAAAGAAAGTTTAATAATTTATTTTTGAAGAAAAAAATACTTAAAAAGTACATTTAAACTGGGCATAGTGGTGCATGCCTATAATCCCAGCATGTGGGAGCCTAAGGCAGGAGGATCTTCTCAAATTTGAGGCCAGTCTGGGCTATATACTTAAATTCAAGGCCAACCTGTGCTACATAGTGAGATCCTGTCTAAAACAAACAAACAAACAATCAAACCAAACCAAAACAAAAGGTACACTTAAACTAGGTTAGCAGTGCATGCCTGAAATCCCAGCACTCTGAGAGGCTGAGGCAGGAGGATTGTAAATTCAAGCCCAGTCTGGACAATATAGGGACTTCGTGAGACCTTGTCTCAAAATAAAAAATACAAAAAGGATGAGAGAATATAGTTCAGTGCAAAAGTCCTAGGTTCAGGTCCCAGTACAAAGAAAATAAAGAAATTAAAAACTGAGTAAATAAATGCCTGTAAGCTTAAAAATATGATGTGTGTAGTGTTCACAATGTGCAGAGTCTACAGTGGTGGGCAGCGCCTCCTGGGCTTTTGTGTTCATGCCGCTCACTTGGGGGCCTTCCCCGGGGAACTCACCAGTGGTAAGTGCCCATGAGGGTTACTGCGTTTTATCTTTCATACTGCATTTTTTTGGAGACAGGGTCTCACTATATAATAAAACTTTCTTTTTTTTGAGACAGGGTCTTGCTCTGCAGTTTAGATGGGCCTTGAACTCACTATGTAGCCCAGGCTGGTTTCTAACTCACAGTGATCCTCCTGCCTCAGCCTTCTGAACGCTGGGACTACAGGTGTGCACCACTACCGCGAACAGCTTCTGTTGTTTTGTTTTAGATGTGTTTAGATACGCACATACTTGCCATGGTGTGAGGGTTGCCTACTGTGCTCCGTCTGCACAGTAACCTGCTACACAGGGGCGAGTGTCCGGAGCAGTCAGCTGTGGCTTGTGTTCACTGCAGCACATGCAATATCAACAGGTGTATCTGGCTTCTCAGTGCCCACAGCAGCTGTGTTTCTATTGCAGTCTCTCAATTATACACTAACGCTGTGTCTGAAAACAGTGTACAAACCTTAGTTTAAAGGTTTGTGGTGGCCAAGGGTTGTCTGAGCTGGCGGGCTGTGGGTGACTGGCTGGTCATGGTAGCCACCCTGTACCCTGCATGGCAAGGGTTCTTCCCTTTAACCCATTGAGCTGACCTCTGTTGGCTTCAGCCTTTTCCCCAGTGGCTTCTTTGCCTCTTTCAACCTTCAGAGAACCAGAGGCATCACGTGGTGGGCGCTGTCCTGCAGTCCCAGCTGCTCCAGAGACTGAGGCAGGAGACTGGAGCAATTCAGGCTGGCTGGCTTAGCAGGGCCCTGTCTCAACACAAAATGTAAGAGGGGTGGGGATGTAGCTTAGTGCAAGGTTCTGCACTCAATTTCCAGTACTACAAGAAACCAACCAAGCAAACAAAACAAAACGAAACAAATAACAAAAAGAATTGAGGAGCATGGAGACAGGGCTCTGGGCTGGGCTTTGGTTTAAGAGAATGCTGTTCTGGGCGAGGTGATGCACACACGCAATCCCAGCACTCTGGGAGGTTGAGGTGGAAGGATTGTGAGTTCAGGTGCAGTTCGAGCAATTTAGCAGTTCAGAAAATTAAACAAAGAAAAACAGTCTGGGGATCTAGCTCGGTGTGAAGGACCTGGGCTCAGTCCCCAGGACAGGGTGCAGGGGGTGGGGAATGGTGCTCTCTCTCTTTCTATTCAGACTCGGGGAGCATTCTTCAGATCAGCCATAGGCCGTTTCCCTTTCTGATCATCCAGTGTTTTCTGGAGTGGAGCTTTTTCTTCCCTTCAAGAACTTTTCCTTCGCATTCACAACTTGGCTAACTGGTGCTATAGGCTTAGGCTTTGGCCAGTTTTCAGCGGGCCTGTGTCACTGAGCTTAATCCTTTCCAACTCTGTGATATGAAGCCAGACACTCCTCTCCCTTGAGCGCTTAGAGCTAATTGCCCGAAACTTGAGTTGTGGACCTCGGGTAACGGGGAAGCCCAGGGAGGAGAGACGCTGGGCCTGCCACACGCTTCCTCAGGCTGCTGTCTGACCTAGGTGCAGGGTGTGGCCCCTCAGACCAACACCAAGGGTAACGTTAAAGATCACCGATCACAAACTGTACTGCTGGTGTCTGATGGTTTGTTGAGCGAAACAGTTAATGATTCAAAAGGTTTTTTTGTATATATTTTGACCACTTTTGCATGCTTATATCTGGTAATCTGAGCAATTTATGTGACCACAACAATTTGCAGTATAACAACCATTGGTGAACTCCTATAATCCTGTCTAGTGAAACTATGTATTGTCTCTAATGTCCTTTTAAATTACTATTTTCTTATCTGGTTTAATGATTTGATCAGTCTTCTATTCTTGCATCTGGTAATCTGAGCAAGTTCGTTGAAGGTAACAACATGTAATAGATGAACCACTGTTAATCTCTATCATTTGGTTTGAAACCTTGTATCATTTTTAATGTCCTTACTTTGTTTTGTTTGTATTTTGCTATTGTTCTTTCTTTTTTGGTACTATTTTCTTTAAAATTAATTAATTAATTAATTTTCTTTAAAATTGTTTTTAAAGAAAAGATCGCAGATCACAGATTTCTGGAGCAGGTATAACAGGAATGAAAAGGCATGGGACACTTTGCGGGGTGCCACCGTGAGCCAGAGACAGGATGCGAGCACGCGCACTCGGAAAGGTGGCGCAGGTGCACTTGCTCCACACAGTTGCAGCCAACCTTCCATTTGTAGCCAGTGCAGCACCTGTAAAGCAGAGCGCGGGAAGTGAGGTCTGCCGAGTCACCTGCCAGACCGCTGTGAGTGGCGCCGCCAGACTTCTCCTGCCAGATTTGCTTGGCCAAGTCATTTCCCGCCATAGTCAGCTCCCCTAGAATTTCCAAGCCTTCAGCGACTCGCTCTGGGCACTCAGACCCTCCACTCAGTTTCCTGTTTTGTTACAAGTAAGGATTCTTCAGTCAAGGAAACCACTGGAGCTGGCAGTAATGCGACTGCGCAGCCTTCAGCACGTCCAGCTTTGTTGTCTACCTCACAGCAAACTTGCGCTCTGCCTGGAAGGTCGTGGAGCCTGGCGGGCCGCACCTCCCCACCTGGTCTTCAGCCCAGGTCCACAGAAGTTTCTCCGCATCTGATGCAGACCCGTGCTGACTTTCTGTTGTCTCACTGCCTTCAGTGAGGCAGGTCTTGTAATAGATTTCACCACCTTGTTCTGCTCTCTAAGATCGCAGCTATGGCAGAGTGGGATGTGCCTGGTGGATGAGCAGCAGCCAGCCCTGACGTCGCAGCCGTATTGTCCTTGTCATTTTTAGTTTTATTTTCAAGGGAATCACTGACAACATTAGCGGGGGCGGCCAGGAGGGCAAACAACAGATTACATTAGGCTCAAGACAAAGGATGTGATCCAGAGACTGGGTGAACACCAGATGCCTGTGGCTGCTGGAGGGACACTGTTGGCAGTAGGTGTATTTGTTTGCTTTTGGCCCAGGGGACTGATCCCAGGGAGCACTGAGCTATATTTTCAGCCCTTTATTTTTTATTCTGAGACAAAGTCTCACTAAAATGCTCAGGTTGGCCTTGAACTTGAGATCCTCCTGCTTCAGCTTCCCAGAGTTGCTGGATTAAAGGTGTGAGCCACCACACCCAGCAATTTTAGTTTTGTAAGTAAACGAGCACTCTAAAATAACAATGAAAAGTATAGTGAATACATAAACCAATCTTCAGGTACGTATTGTGGATAACTGTATGAGCTATACTTTTATACGATGAGCTGTGCAGCAAGTTTGTCCATGCCAGCCATCCTCACAAACACATCAGTGAGACAGCTCTAGGACATTCTGAGGTGATAGGAATTTTACTGTTCCATTATGACCTTTTTCTTTTCTTTCCAGTCAGTACCATAGATTGAACTGGGAAGTGCCAAGCTATCTCCCCAGACCTTTTTTTATTTTGTTTTTGACTCAGGGTTTTGCCAACCTGCCCAGGCTGACCTCAAGCTTATGACGGTCCTTCCTGAGTAGCTGGGATTTCGGGTGTGCACCCCTGTGCCGATCCATTGTAACCATACTGACACTGGTGTGGATGCATCCGTTGCTAACCAAAATGCTGCTATGCAGCGGATGACCGCGCTGATCCACTTTATAAAGGAGACTTGAGCTTGAGCGTACTTAGACTTTGGTATCTTGGCAGTGGTGGTAGGGGGCTGGAACCGAGCTCTGTAGGTCCTGTGTGATGATTTTAGTTAAAGGGGGGTCTGGACCTTGAACACTTGGATTTGTTGTTGAACTTTGCCCCTAAATGTGTGATCCCAGAACAAATAAAACCACCTACAATCCCACTACTTAAAAAATATAATGCGGTTATTGGAAGGAAGGAAGGAAAGCATGCGTCATTAACCACTCTGCATTTGATTTTTGTCCTTCTCAACTTTCCCTCAATGTAAATGCACCAGTATATAAAGGATAATTATAGGATGTTAATAATAATAGTTCGCAATTTTTAAAAATCCATTTAATTATCTAGGTTGCTGAAAACAAGTTTATCTCATCAGGAAGATGACTGAAGTGTTTTTCATCTTATTAACTATTGATCTACATGAGCATTTATGTATTTATTATTCTGCTATATGGTAGTAAAATGAAAATGCCCTTATACATAAATATTATTTCTGAGGCTTGATTTCACACTGGGATGATGAATTGAGGGGTTTGCACATTTCTAATTTTAATTGGTACTTTTGCATTATTTTTGTTTTGTTTTGTTTTTTGTATTTTTTGAGACAGGGTCTCACTATGCAGTTCAGGCTGGGCTTGGTAGCCCAGCCTGGCCTCAAATTTACAATGATCCTCCTGCCTTCGCCTCCCAAGTGCTGGAATTCCAGGTGTGTGCCACCACACCCGGATTCTTCATTTTTTGTTTTATTTCATTTTATTTTATTTTTTTTGAGACAAGGCCTCACTATGTAGTTCAGGCTGGCTTTGTTTTTTTTTTTTTTTTTTTCTGGTACCGGGAATCGAACTCACGACCTTGCGCTTGCCAGGAAGGCGCTGTGCCGCTGAGCTAAATCCCCAGCTCCTTTAGGCTGGCTTTGAACTCTCCATGAATCCTGGGATGGCCTCAAACTCAGGGTGATGCTCCTGCCTCAGTCTCCCCAATGCTGGGATGACAGGAATGGGCCACCACATTTGGTTTACATCCCCCATTTTCATCTTTCATTTTGAGAGAATTAAAAACAAAACAAAAAAGTCTTCAGTTAGGGGTGGGGATGCCTCAAGTGGTGCTGGGATTATGGGCGTGTGCACCATGCCCCACAAACTCATTTTACTTTCTCAGTACTCTCAGAATTACTTTGCATTAGTGATCACTGGCCCAAAATATGTTGGTTTCTGATGTAGTTGCTGGTTCTATTCTTGGAAACATAGAACCAGCTCACTGAAGGAGACAGCAGTGCCTGCCAAAGGATTATACAGGAAAATAAAAACTCCCAACCTGAATGATATCTGGGATGAGTTTGTGTTCTCTAAAATCAAAGAATGAATTTTAGGAACAAGGGAAGTTAAGAGCAGAATATATTTATTGAGGGAAAGAAAAGAAAGCTTCTGTCCAAGAGAGGGACAGCAGGGGGCCCAAGTGAGTTATCCCAGGACTCTGTGTTTTTTAGGGACTTCTATAGAGCAAAACCACAAGGTGAGGTGGGTCCAAGGTAGGGGAAAATGGACAAAACTATGCTCAGCCAATAAGAATTGTTCAGGTAAAATTGATTAAACCAGGATCAAATGGGGAATTGAGTCACGTAGCAAGTGGCCATGAATGCAGAACAGGCTTTTCTTGTAAAGGGGTTGGGTCAGGACTCTTCAAGGTGATCACCACCCATTTAGAATATCAATCCCTGATCTCCATCCCTAGGGAGGTATGTGGGTGCATTTGCTTAGTCCCTTGTCCGAGTTATGGCCCACAGCAAATACGTATCTTTCATGTTGGGTCCTTTGAGGGCCTGGCCCTGTCTGACTGCCTATATTTCTGTCTAACTCAGGTACCCATAATGGGATGAGATACAGCAGTGGGGAGCAGGATCCTGGGTCTGAGGGCAGTGTGGGAACCTCTGTGCAGAACAGAGCCCTGGCTCAGCCCTGTGTGCATCCCAACCCAAGCCTTTATCCCTTATACAAGCCAGGTAGCAAGCAAGCACTTGTTAGCATGACAGCCAGCATAGGTCCTGGCTGTCCCAGGGAAGTGATCCAGAGGTTACCCGTCTTTCCAGATTAGAAGGCATCAGATAGTAGGACCATTAATTCCTTCATTCACTTCACCCTCAAGCAAAACACCACTTGTAATATTCTGGGAATTAAATATTCTTTTTCACTGTAGCACTGGAGATTAAAACCAGGGCCTCTACCACCTGACCACTGAGCTACATCTCCAGCTCTTTTGTTATTTTGAGACAGGGTCTTACCAAGCTGCCCAGGTTGACTTTGAACTTGTGATCTCCTGCCTTAGCTTCCTGAGCAGCTGGGATTCAAAGGCATTTGCTATTGTGCCTGGAAGGAGTTAAACATTCTTAATGGGCTTAATCCAATCTTTACAAGAGAGGTCTTTTTGAAAGGTAAATCAGATTTAGTTACTTATCTACTTGAAATTATCATAGATAGCTAAATTATTTAGAAATATTACAGGCAGTCAGACAATGCTGAGCCCTTGGAGATCAGTGCAGAAGACAACTGTGGCTGGAGGGGCAATCTTGGAAGGTCAGACTTCTCCTACTATACCCACACCCTCCCCTAGGGATGAACAGCAGTGATTGCTATTCTGAACAGGCACCAATCACCTTGGGTGGGGGACCAAACCTCCTTGACCCACCCCTTCCAGGAAAGTCTTTAGTAGTCTGTCCCCTGGCTTCCTGACTTGCTTCCCCATTGCATCCCCTTTTAATCAATATTACCCAAACAACTATACTTGTATTTTATTGGTTCCCCATAGTTTTGCCCCACCTCATGCCCACTTGTGATTTCCCATTGGATCAATGTTACCTAAGTGAATATACTTATAATCTTATTAGTTAACTGTAATTTTGTCCCATTGTTATAGGCAGCAGAGTTAGATAGACCTATTATAGGTGGTCAGACAGGGCCAGGCCCTCAAAGGACCTGAAAGATACGTATTTGCTGTAGGCCATACCTCAGGACAAAGGACTAAACAAATGCACCCACATACCTCCCTAGAGATGGAGATCAGGGATTGATATTCTAAATGGGTGGTGATCACCTTGAAGAGTCCTGACCCAACCCCTTTACAAGAAAAGCCCCTGTTCTGTATTCATGCCCACTTGCTACGTGACTCAATTCCTCATTTGATCCTGGTTTAATCAGTTTTACCTGAACAATTCTTATTGGCTGAGCATAGTTTTGTCCATTTTCCCCTACCTTGGACCCACCTCACCTTGTGGTTTTGCTCAGAGTCCTGGGGTAACCCACTCGGACCCCCTGCTGTCCCTCTCTTGGACAGAAGCTCTTTTTTTCCCTCAATAAATGTATTCTGCTCTTAACCTCCGTTGTTCCTAGAATTCATTGTTTGATGTTTAGAGAACATGACCTCATCCCAGATATCATTCAGGTTGGGGGTTTTTATTTTCCTGTATCATTTTTGAGGTCCCCACTGGAATCTTTGGACAGAGGTAAGGGTTTGCTTTTCTGTCATAGACTCTGGATTGGAACACATTTAGGTAACAAATTTTCATGCTTCAAATTTTGTTATGCTTTTGCCTGTTGCTTATAATTGCTTGGGGCTCATTTACAAATTGTTATGCTTTTGCCTGTTGCTTATAGTTGCTCATACTTTGTTATGCAGTTTTGTTAAAATGTTGATAAATCTAAGTTAAAACATGGCAAGGTTATAAGGTTATATTTCTTTAATGGAACATTTTATTCCTGTTTTGTTTTGGTATATGTTGTGTTTGATGTGTTTGAACTAGTTGCTAAATGTACTGGTTTTCCTTGCTTGATGTTATTTAGCTAGGGAGAGTAATGTTAGAATGCTGTTAGTGAACTTTTATATGAACTGTAAGATGGGTCTTTTTAAGTCTAGCTCAGACTTAGTAAAGAACTTTAGACTGTTCCAATTAAGTTAAGCCCATAGAAGATGAGCGTTTGTTAACGCCAAAGACAGGGAAGTCACCTTAGTGAAAGAACACATACCCCCTCTCTGGGTCAGATGAAACATTGGAATTTTGCCCGTCCAGGAGAACACACATAAAAGCCATGTCCTGGCTTAGTGTTCTGGGCAGGTCTCCCTTGGGAGGCTGGACCTGAGGCACAATGTAGAGAATTGACTTCTGGGTAACACCAGAAGGAGCTATCTCCCAAAGCAGCACACTTCTGGGACCAAAACATACTTAGTATAAGGGAGCATCTCCAACCTTTCCTTTCCTCCTAGGTCTAGTGCTAGGTAATCTTGTTCAAGCTTTTAACTATGCCTTGTGGAATTTTGACAAACAGTGGTCGCTCTGCCAGCTAGTTAAATGCTGTTAGAATAGCTGCCACTCTTTAAAGTAGAGGACAAGTTTCCCCAGCATCTCTTTGGTGAGTCCGCATTCAAGCCAATGGCTGATGGAGTGTTGATCAAGGAGACAGCTGGATTCCTTTCTGGAGACTGATCTCTGGTTGTGTGGGCCAATAGAAACTGAGGACAACTGAGGAGTCATGGCCAGGGCTACTCTCTGGCAGACACCCAAATGTTCCTCAGTGGAAACTGCCTCCTGACCACTGAAAAATCTCCACTTATCTATTGTACTTATCTCTCTCTGCCAGTAGACTAGGAATTCTCCATAAGTTTTTCAGTTGAACTACTTAACTACCCCACCCTTCAGAAACTAGGCTGAGGCAGCTTGTAACAATTTGCATTTCACAGAGGTTGGAAGGCACATTTGTGCCTTACATATGCTAACTAAGGGTAAAAGGGATTCTTGTCAGCCTTAACTAACTTGCCTTTAGCAATATTTAAATGTGATTGCTAGGTGGTAAATATAAATTTAATCTGTGAGCTTCACAGTTTAAATTAAATAGTCTTGTCCTGTTGCTAAGAAAAGTTGCCTAGGTGATTAGATAGTGGACACAAATGTCTGGAGACTTTGGCCTGGGGCCCAGGGTAAAATTCCTCCAGCCAATTGTTAGTTCTATCTAGAGGTGATCTCCTTTGTGGCTCAAGAATACTTTAACTACTTCCAACTCACCTTTTTTTATGAAGCCATAGTTTATTACAAAGATATGCTTTCTGTAGACATTCTAGTCACCAGACCAACTGCAACTTATGCTTGTAGATGTCCAGTAGGAGTAAGTGCATAGTTCATGGGTTTTCTGGGAGGACAGAATCGTGCTCAGTTCAAGGGTAGATAGGTTGATTGGATTTTGTCCTCCGCTCTCTCCAGACGGCATCTACCTGCCTTGGAGTGGAATCTACTTGAGGGACACCTTAAGGATACAAGGATCAATTAGAGATGGGGAGGGGACACCCAAACTTTTCTTGTTTTCACAGACATGGGAGACTCACAATCAAGGTCACTTATTCCTCTCAGTTGCATCATTAAGTATTGGAAGATGTTTGATCCTTACATGTTGAAAAAGAGCTGTTTAATATTTTTCTGCACATGTGTGTGGCTTACCTATCCCCTAGAGCCAAAATGGAATGCAGAGGGAAGTATTAATTATGATGGTATTTTACAACTAGAAAGATATTGTAAAAAGGAAGGAAAATGGTCAGAAGTGTCCTATGTTCAAATTTTCTTTGCATTAAGAAATAGTCTTATTTAGTTTCAAAATGTAAATGTGAGCCACAAGGAAATGGGACACCTCAAACTCTTAAGACATCCACTATCCTAGAGCCTGAGACTGCCCCTCCTCAATCTTTGGAGCCTGAGGACAAGACAGCCTTGATCAAAGCCTCACCCACCATTACTGAACCTAAGGTTTCCCCTACTTGCCCTTCTAAGCTAGAGGATGGAGCTTCTCAACCAGCTGTAATCCAGGCCTCTACAGAGCTATACCCATCCTTAGCTGAGTGTCAGCAAGCTCCTCAAGGACAATATCCATTACAAAAAGAAAATGGACAATTTGGAACTACCAGAGTTCATGTGCCCTTTTCTCTCAGTGACCTAAAACAGATAAAATTGGATCTTGGAAAATTTCTAGATGACCCTGATAAGTACATTGAGGTATTTAGAGGTCTCTCCCAGACCTATGAGCTAGATTGGAAAGATGTAACGTTACTCTTAAATCAAACATTGACCTCTAATGAGAAACAAGCAGCATTACAGGCTGCTACTGCATTTGGAGATGAATACCATATTATTAATTTTAGAAGGCAGAAGAAAGACACCCAGGAGAACTACCAGTTCCCACTGGAGCCCACGCCATCCCTACCCAAGACCTGTACTGGCCTAGTGACTATATAGGAGATTGGAATGGGAAACATTTTCAGACGTGTGTTCTTGAAGATTTGAGAAGAACAAGAGCTAAGCCATTCAGTTATTTTAAACTGTCAGCAGTTCAACAAGAAAAAAGGGAACACTCCTCTGTCTTCTTTGATCCTTTACAAGGGGCATTGATAAAGCATACTTCCCTAGACCCTAATTCAGTAGAGGGGCAAATTATTCTTAAAGATAAGTTCATTACTCAGTCAGCCCCAGATATTAGAAAAAAGCTACAAAAAATGGCCTTTGCTCCAGATAGCTCACTTGATGTGTTAGTAAAAATTGCCTCCTCAGTATTTTATAACCACGATAAGGGGGAAGCCAAGGAGAGAAAACAAACAGACTGAGGAAAAGCAGCTGCCTTTGCTGCAGCACTAAGAGAAACAGACTCTAAGTCTGATTCTTGGGGCCCCAAGAAGAACTCAATGACTACATTCATCTGCTACTGCTGTCAGAAGCCAAGCCATCTTAAGAGGGACTGCCCCAAGAAGCCCCCTGGGCCATGCCCTAACTGCAAAGATGACCACTGGAGGTCTGACTGCCCTCTGAAGTGAAGGCCCCAGAGTTCAGACCCATCCTACCAGTTGGTCCAGCAGGAATGAATGGGCCTGGGGCACACTCTGCCTTCTTCCTTTGGCCAGACTGTCATCTCCATGGAGGAGCGCTGGGTAATCATGACTATAGAGGGAAAAGAAACCAGCCTATTGCTGGAAACTGGCGTAAGTCTCTCAGTCCTTCTTTTCCATCCTGGACTTTCTTCCAGCCATCATACCTCAGTGAAAGGAGTCACTGGAGGGGAGGTAACTCGCTATTTTTCAGAACCCTTAGGCTATAACTGGGATGGCTTTCTCTTTTCACATTCCTTTTTGATAATGCCTGAAAGTCCAGTCCCTCTCTTAGGGAGAGATATTTTATCTTGTTTAAATACTGTAATATATATGCACCCAGGTCAGGTACATTGTCTTCCCCTCATGGAGACAGAAATAAATCCTAAAGTGTGGACAACTAAAAGCAAAATAGGTAAAACATTAAGAGCTGCTCCAGTACAGATACATCTCAGAGATCCTACTATTTTTCCTAACCAGAGACAATATCCTTTAAAACCTGAAGTTAAAACAAGTGTTATTACCTATAATTGATAATCTGAAGGCACAAGGCTTACTTGAGCCCTGTAACAGCCCGTGCAACACTCCCATCTTGGGAATTCAAAAACCTAATGGAGAATGGAGATTAGTACAGGACCTTACACTGATAAATGAGACAATAGTGCCAATTCACCCAATGGTACCTAACCCATATACACTCCTTTCTCAAATTCTAGAAGATGCCAGTTGGTTTTCAGTGTTAGACTTAAAAGATGCTTTCTTTTGTATTCCTTTACATAGAGATTCCCAGTTTCTCTTTGCTTTTGAGATCCTCATGACCAGGCCTCTCAACTGATGTGGACAGTGCTTCCCCAAGGGTTCAGGGAGAGTCCACATCTTTCTGGGCAAGTGCTTTCCCATGACTTGGCATGCTTTGAGTTTACCCAGGTCACAGTCTTACAGTATGTAGATGACATTCTTTTATGTGCCCCCTCAGAAGAGCTCTGTAGCCAAGGCACCTATGCTTTGCTAAATTTTTTTAGCAGACAGAGGTTATAAGGTCTCTAAATCTAGAGCACAACTTTGCAGTCTTGAGGTAAAATATTTAGGCCTCATTATATCCAAGGGAACCTGAAGGCTAGGAAAGGACAGAATTAAACCAATTTTTTCCTTCCCACAGCTCAAGACCCTAAAACAGTTAAGGGGATTCCTAGGAATTACAAGCTTTTGTCACCTTTGGATACCAGGATATGGGGTGATTGCAGGACCCCTCTGTCAACTTATAAAAGAGGCCCAAAAGACAGATACTCATAGTTTAACCTGGAAACCCGATTCCCAAACAGCACTCCAGAAGCTTAAACAAGCTCTCCTAAATGCTCCAGCCCTGGGGGCTGGGGATTTAGCTCAGTGGCACAACCCCTGCTTCGTAAGCACAATGTGGTAAGTTCGATTCCTGGTACTGGAAAAAAAAAAAATCAAAAAAAAAAAAAAAAAAAAAAGCTCCAGCCCTAATCCTCCCTGCAGGATACTGTATCAATTTACATGTTGATGAGAAGTGAGGTATGGCTTTAGGAGTACTTACACAGGATCTGGGACCCACTCAACAGCCTATAGGGTATTTGAGTCATGAATAGATGTTGTAGCAAAAGCATGGCCTTCTTGCCTTAGAGCTATGGCAGCAGTAGCTCTCTTAGTGCCAGAAGCACCCAAGTTAACTTTAGGTAAAGATCTCACTGTACATATGCCTCACAATGTGACAGGACTTCTTTCATCCAAAGGGAGCCTCTGGCTATCAGACAGGTGACTTCTTAAATACCAGGCTCTAATTCTAGAAGGATCAGCCATTCAAATAAAGACATGTTCCTCCTTAAACCCTTCTACCTTTTTGCCAGAAAAGGAGGAAGTTGAGGCTGACAGACATGATTGTGAGCAGGTAATTCTCCATACATATACAGTAGAGAAGACTTATTAGACACACCCCTTACTAACCCTGATTTGACCCTTTTTTGTGATGGCAGCTCCTTCATGGAAAATGGGACAAGAAAGGCAGGGTATGCAGTGGTAACTCTACATTGGACTCTTCAAAGTTCCTCACTTACACCTGCGTCTAGTGCTTAACTAGTGGAGGTCATAGCTCTGAACTTATCCTCTCTATGGGAGGCCACTATTGGTTCCTCTTGGTGGAAATCTTTGCTGACTATATTCATAATAATCCTGCTGATCTTATTATTTGACCCATGCTACTTAATTGTTTCTTTGGCTGTGTCTCTTCCAGATTTAAAGCTATAGGCCTACCCAAGATGGAAAAGCCTGGTGTCTATCGAGGGCCTTTAGATAGATCCTCTGAAGAGTATCTCTGACTGCCAATCAACAACTACAACCCCTTTCAGCCTGAAGAAGCCAGAGCAGTCATCGCCTGTCACTCCCTCATGGCAGTTCGGGTTACTTCTTCAGAGGGGGGAAAGTTATAGGCAGTGGAGTTAGATAGAAATATTATAGGCAGTCAGACAGGGCCAGGCCCTCAAAGAAGCCAACAGGAAAGATACATATTTGCTGTGGGCCATAACTCAGGACAAAGAACTAAACAAATGCACCCACATACCTCCCTAGGGATGGAGATCAGGGATTGATATTCTAAATGGGCTGTGATCACCTTGAAGAGTCCTTGACCCAACCCCTTACAGGAAAAGCCCCTGTTCTGTATTCATGCCCACCTGCTACGTGACTTGCTTCCCCATTTGATCCCAGTTTAATCAATTTTACCTGAACAATTCTTATTGGCTGACCATAGTTTTGTCCATTTTCCCCTACCTTGGATCCACCTCACCTTGTGGTTTTGCTCTATAAAAGTTCCTAAAAAAGACAGGGTCTGCGGTAACCCACTTGGGCCCCCCTTCTATCCCTCTCTTGGACAGAAGCTTTTTTTCCCTCAATAAATATATTCTGCTCTTAACCTCCATTGTTCCTAAAATTCATTCTTTGATTTTAGAGAACACGAACTTTTCCCAGATATCATTCAGGTTGGGAGTTTCTATTTTCCTGTATCACCATCTTACACTCATCTCACCTCCTGGCTTTGCTCTATAAAACTCCCTTAAGAAGGGGGATCCCAGGGCTGGGGATATAGCTCAGTGGCATAAATGCCTTCCTGGCAAACACAAGATCATGAGTTCGATCCCTAGTACTGCAAAAAAAAAAAAAAAAAAGGGATTCCCCTGGGCCACACACTCAGGACCCCTTCTGCCCCTACTAGACCAAAGCTTTCTTTTTCTCAGTAAGTGCTTGGAACTTTTAATCTTTGCTGTTCCTAGAATCCAGTCTTTGATTTTAGAAAACACAAATTGGGTTTCCTGGGCATCTAGCAGGCTGGGAGTTGTATTTCCCTGTTACTTGGACTATTTGGAGGTCTCTAGCACCCCTGGGTCACACACCCTAGATCACTACAGCTCCGGGAGCTCCTCTCCCCTCCCCATGGTCACTGCTTTGCCTGGCCACTCCCCACAGCGTGTCCCTGGGTGACCGCAAACACAGAAGTCAGGGACAGGTTTAAATCAGTGTGCTCTTGCCTGTGCGAATCTGTACTTGTATCTCTCAGAATGTGCACAGCCCTGTGCCTCATCTCTTATATGCATGTGGTATTTAGAAAAATAAATAGAAGTAATCACATTTAAACTGAGATCAGAAGAATGGCTAGAGTGTGCATGAGAGGGGGCTTTGGGGTTTTCCTCAGAAAGCCTTTGGGTAATTTTCAGGGCAGGAGAGGAATTAACGTTACAAGAATCAGAATAGAAATTTGCTTTACTCTGCTTTGGGAAGCATAGGAAAATTCCCCTTTTTTTCTGGTAGGAGAATTGTATTTTTCTCATTTATTGCCCTATTTGGTTATTAAGGTAGGCTCATTAGAGGTGTAGAAAAATGAGCTAGATAAAATCTCTGGAATCAGTTTTGGGGTGATCCTGTTCTATGCAGGTGTTGGGTAAGGTGACTCACTCCAGTCTGGGTGCTCTACCTCGAAGAGGTACATGAGAAGGCAGAGGTGGAATTATAATGTGTGGGCTGCTGATAGGATCTGTTGCTTTTGTACTATAAAGAAAAACAAATCACTTTAAAGTGTGTTGTGCTTTACTTTCCACATTTTTTTCTATGACTTTTTGTTAATAAAGTTGTTAGGCAAATTAGGAGTAATAACCTGCAAAAAATCCTCTGCTAATCACAGTTGGAAAGGCCAGTATCTTGGCATGGAGGTGTGAAAAACAAAAAAGCAAACTCTCCCTGTCAGTTGTGACTGGAAGGGAACCTCTACTCAAATATCTCACCTTTAGTGCCTTGGAATCCCAAAGGTGAAGTTGTCATAAAAGAGAATGCAGATTTGAAGGCAGACTAGGCCTAAATTTAAATTCCATCCCTTCTCGCATAGCCATCCATTTTTTTTGTGGTGTTGGAGATGAACTCGCTGCCTTATGCGTCCTCGGCAAGCTTGCTGAGCTCTGTCTCTGGTCCTGCTTTGTTCTTAGCAGACTGAATGAAGTATAATTTATCTACCCTAAACATGCCCATTTGGGATGTACAGTTCAGCGTGTTTAGTAAGTGACAGCGCTGGTCCAGTTTCACAGTATTTCCACTGTGCCCACAGCTCCTCTCTGCCCTGAGCTGGGTGCTCTTCCCAGTCTCAGACAAGCACTACTGTTCTTTTTTGTTTCTCCAGATCTGCCTTTTCTGGACGTTTAATAAAATAGAATCATACAGTATGTGGCTCTTCATTTAGCGTAAAGTTTTGAGGTTCAACAATTTTCAGTCACTTGTTCCTTTACATTGCTATGGACGTCTGATTTATAGATGCACCCCATGTTGTTTATCCATTCACTCACTCATGACAGTTTGGAATTTTCCACTGAGAAACTGTGAATAATGCTATAAACGTTCATGCTCTATCTTTGCATGGATAGAGTCCTCCTGGACGGGGGCACGATTGGAGGCGAATGTTAAATGTGTGTTTAATTGTTGAAGAAACCCTTAACCTGTCTTCTGAAGTGGATGCAGTGTGCACGCTCTCGTGTTTTCTTATGTTCTCCAGTAGTCGTTACTGCCCTCCCTCTCTCTGCGTCCGTTTCTTGGGACACTGGAGACTGAACCAAAGGTCTGTGCAGCAAGTTGCACCACAGATCCCCAACCCTTTCTTTGGGGGCAAGATCTTGCTAAGTGGCCCAGGCTGGTTTCCAGCTTCCAGTTCTCCTGACTCAGTCTCCCAAGTTTTGGGATGACAGCCTTTGATTCTTTTTTAAACGCTATTGTGAATGAATTTTTAAAATTTAATTTTGGATGCCTTGTTTCTAGTATTTGGAGCATAATTTTTGCACATTGATATTATGTCCTGGACAATGCTGAAGTTATGAACCAGAGCTGTTTTGTTATGGATTGCCTGGCATCTAGTACATAAGAGATCCTATTGTGTGTGCATAAAAACTGTTGTAATTTACTTCTTTCTCACGTATATAACCTTTTATTTATTTACTTCTTTATGCCTGATTCCCTGGCATAAATTTCCAGTACTGTGTTGAATAAAAATGATGAGAGCAGACACTGTTGCCTGGCTCCCTGTCCCAGGGGAACCGCTCAACGTTTTGCCACTAAGTGAGCTCAGCCAGGGGTGATTCATGGATTCCTTTTATCAAGCTGAGGAAGTTCCCTTTTATTTTTAGTGTTGAGAGTTTTCTTTAGAAGTCATGGATGGGTGGTTCTTGGATTCTGTCAAGGTTTCTTCCTGTATCTATTCAGAGAATCATGTGTGTTTTGTCCTTATTCTATTTATAAGGTGCTACATTAATTGTTAATTAAAGGTTAAAATAATCTTGCATTCTAGGTTTAAATCCCACTTGGTCATAGTTTGATGCCTTATAGTTTTATTAGTTGCTAATCTTTCACTGAGGGTTTTTTTTTTTTTGGTTTTTCTCCGGTACCAGGAACCGAACTCACGACCTTGCGCTTGCCAGGCAGGCGCTTTTGCTGCTGAGCTAAATCTCCAGCCCCTCACTGAGGATTTTTAACTATATATTCATGAAGAATATTGGTGTGTAGTTTCCTTAGGATATCCCCGCCTGGCTTTGATACCAGAGTAACACGGGCTTCATGGAATGAGTCAGGAGACGTCTCTGTCCTTTGGAGGAGTTTATAAAAGGTTGATATCTTTCTTTGTAAACAGTGTGATGGAGTGCCGGGTGTGGTGGGGCATGCCTGTAATCCCAGCACTCAGGAGGCTGAGGCAGGAGGATCGTTGCGAGTTCAAGACCAGCCTGGACTACAAAGTGAGCTCAAGGCCATCCTGAACTGCATAGCAAGACCCTGTCTCAAAAAGACAAAAAAAAAAAAAAAATAGTTCGATGGAGCTCACTGGTGATGTCATCCATGCCTAAGGTTCATTTTTTGTGAAAAGATTTGAATTATGATTTCAGTTTCATTATTATTGTGTGCATATTCAGATTTTCTGTCTTTCTTGAGTCATTTTCAGTTACTTTTGCTTTTTTAGAAGTTTGTCATTTCATCTAAGTTGTTTAATTTGTTGACACAGCAGTCACAGTATTCCCCGTATGGTAATTTCCATTTCTCTAGGGACATGAGCAATGTTGGTTTTTCATTTCTGATTTCATCATTTATGTCTTGTTTTTCTTGGTGAGTTTTTCATCTTTTTTTGTATAGGAAGGTGATACTTCATAGAATGAGCTGTGATGTATCTCTGTTTTCTTGAAGAGTCTGTTAAGGATTGGTGTTATTGCTCTTCACTTGTTTGGAATGAAGTCTACTGCGGGTGGGTTTTCTTTCTTTTCTTGTTAGTTTTTATTAGTGAATGTTCGCAGTAGATAATGACTACATTCTTTGTGGAAAACTGGTATATATATATATATATGTATATACACCAAAGCAACTCAATTTGTTTTTTTCCCCTGTCCACCTCCCTTTTTGTTAGCATCAGATTCATTTATTTATAAGCCCCTATAAAGTTAATTATCATATATACTAGGCCAAAAATCACATGAAACACATAAGACAATGATACTAGGTCAAGGTACACACTTAGATAAATTGTCTGTGCAGGGTTACAATAATGTTTTTCTCTCTGTTTTCCTATTATCTGTCTTTCATCTTGCACTTTGTATATTGAGTTTCTCATATCCACATGATATTCAAGCTAATGTGTCTGATTCATATGACTCAAGTTTATCCTTTTTATGGCAGAGTAGTATTCCATTGCGTACATATACCACATTTTCTTTATTCATTCTTCTGTTTGTGGACATATAAGCTCCTTCTTATATTTAGCTATTATGAATTGTGCTGCTGTAAATATGGGTGTGCATACATCACTATGATATAATGTCTTTAACTCTTTGGGGGAAGATACCTAGAAGGGAAACAGCTGGGTCAAATGGAATTTCTATTTTTAATGTTTTGAGGATTCTCTATAGTGTTTGTACCAGTTTACAGTTCCACCAACAGTGGAGAAGGGTTTCTTTTTCCTCACAGCCCTGTCAGCATTTGTTCTTGGTTGATTTCTTGATGATAGCCATTCTTTCTGGGGTGAGATGGAAACTCAGTGTTGTTTTAATTTGCATTTTTTGAACAGCCAGCAATGTTGAACAGCTTTTCATGTATTCATTGGCCATTTATATTTTTTCATCTGAGAAATGTCTATTCATTTCATATGCTCATTTTTTCATTGGGTCCTTAAATTTGAGGGGTCTAGTTTTTTTTTTTTTTATGTATTCTAGATGTTAGTCCTTTGAGAATAGCTGGCAATTTTTTTTTCCCATTCTGTAGGTTGTCTCTTCACTCTATTAGTTGTTTCCTTCACTGTGCAGAAGCTTTTGCATTTGATGTGATCCCATTTGTTGATTCTTGGTGTTATTTCTTGTGCAAGTGGGGTTCTGTTCAGATAGTCTTTGCCTCCATCTATGTCTTACCTATTTTGGTATTTTACCTATTTTGGCTTCCAGCAAATTGTTTCTGTTCTAATGTTTAGATCTTTGATCCATTTTGACTTTAGATTAGTGCAGGGTGAGAGATATGGGTCTAGGTTCAGTTTTTAGCATGCAGAGAGCCAGTTTTCCCAGCACCATTTGTTAAAGAGGCTGTCTGCCATCCAGTGACATGATCTGGCCCCTTTAACAAAGATGACGTAGCCAAGTGTGCCTGGAAGTTCCTTCTGCATCCTCTATTCCATCATTCTGCTCCACTGACCCACAAGTCTGGTCTTTATTCTTTCTGCCAATATCATGCTGTTTTTGTTGTAGTAGCTTTGTAGTATAACTTGAGGTCAGGGATTGTGATGTCTCCTACCTTGCCTTTGTTGCCTAGAATTGCTTTTGCTACTCCTGGTCCTTTATGGTTCCATTTGAATTTTAGCATTACTTTTTTAGTTCTGTAAGGTTATTTTGAGATGGGGTCTCACTGTATAGTTCATACTGGCTTGGACTCAATATGTAGTCCGCGCTGACCTTGAACACACTTTGATCCTTCTGCCTCAGCCTCCCAAATGCTGGGATTAGAGGCCTGCTCCACCACATCCAGCTATTAGTATTTTAATTGGGGTTGCATTCACTCTGTATAACAGCTTTAGAAGTATGACCTTTTTGACTGTATAGGTGCTGCCTGTTTAGAAACAGGATATCTTTTTACTTTCCGATATCCTTTTAGATCTCCTTTTTCAGAGTATTATAGTTTTCATTGTAGAGGTCTTTCACTTTCTTGGTTAGGTTAATTCCAAAATATTTCACTTTTCTTGATGTTATTGTGAAAGATGCTGTTTCTCTCTGTTGGTGAGTTTTTTTTTTTTTTTTTTTTTTTTTTTTTAAACAGGGTCTTGCTATGTAGTTCAGGCTGGGGCTTGAACTCACTTGTAGCCCAGGCTGGCCTTACACTCATGGTGACCTTCCTGCCTCAGTCTCCTGAGTGCTGGGATTACTGGAATGTGCCACCATTATGGGTGAGTTTGTTATTGGTGTCTAGGAATTGATTTTTGAGTATTGACTTTGTGTTGTGCTATGCTACTGAATTTGGTTTTTAATTCTAGGAGTCTTTTGGTGGAATTTTTAGGATCTTCTATGTAGAGGATCATGTCATCTCTGAGTAATGATAATTTAACTTCTTCCTTCCCTATCCATATCTCTCTTCTCCTCTTTTTCTGAGACAGGGTCTCACTATGCAGCCCAGGCTAGCCTTGAACTCAGTGATCATCCTGCCTCAGCATCACGAGTGCTGAGATTATGGGAGTGCACCACCATACCTGGCCAGCATATCCTCTTTATTTCTTTCTCTTGTTTAATCTCTGTAGCACTATATTGAATAGGAGTAGTGATAGTCGATATCCTTATTTTGTTCCTGATTTCAGAGGGAAAACTTTCAGCTTCTCTCCATTTAGTATTTTTTGGCCATTGGTTTGTAATAGAAGACTTTTATCAGATTGAGATAAAGAGTTTCTTTTTTTTTTTTTTTTTTGTCTTTTTTGAGACACGGTTTCACAATGCAGTTCAGGCTGGGCTTGAGCTCATTTTGTAGCCCAGACTGGTCTCGAACTTGCAATGATCCTCCTGCTTCAGCCTCCCAAGTGCTGGGATTACAGGTGTGAGCCACCACACCCACCAAGATAAAGATTTTCTATTCCTATTTTCTTCAGTTTTTCTTTTTTTAATAGTGAATGGATGTGGATTTTGTCAGTACTTTTTCTGTTTTCTTTTTTTTTGGTCAGTGTTTTTTCTGTGTCTATTGAGCTGATCATGTGATTTTTGGCCTTGCTTCTCTTTATGTAATGTTTTACATTTATTGATATGCGTATGTCAAACCATCCCTGAGTGAATGCTATGATGTATGAACTTTTTGATGAGTTGCTGCATTTTGTTTGCCAGTTTCTTTTTGAGGACTTTTGCATATGTGTTCATGAAACAGATCAGCCTATAGCTGTCATTTTTGTGTGAGTCCTTTTCTGGGTTTGGAGTCGGATAATGCTGGCTTCTAGGAATGAGTTTGGCAGTATTGCTTCCCTTTCAATTTTATTAAAGAGTTTGAAGAGTAGTGGCATTAAGTCTTCTCTACAGTTCTTGTAGAATTTGGCAATGAATCTTTCAGGACCTGGATTTTTCCTGTTTGGTAGTTTTTTTTTTTTTTTTCGTTTTCTTAATTTTTCACTATATTAGAGTACAAATTCTCAAAGTAGCTAATGATAATCTGGATTTAGACAGAATCTATTACAATTTTACCTTTTCCTTTTCTAATTACATGGATTTGGGTCTTTTTTTAACCCCCTATTTTGGTAAGCTTGGCTAATGGTTTGTCTGTTTTGTTTAACCTTTCAGAGAACCAATTCTTTGATTCATTGATTCTTTGTATTGTTTTTTTAGTCTCAAATTCATTAATCTCTACTCGGACTTTGATAATTTCCTTTCTCTTACTACCTTTGCATTTGGATTGTTCTTGTTTTTCTAAGAACTTGAGGTGCATCATTAAGTTATTTATTTGGTCTTGCTGTATTTTTCTGATGTGGGAATTCACTGCTATTAACTTCCCCCTTAGGATTGCCTTCCTTGTGTCCTGTAGGTTCTGGCATGTTGTACTGGCACTGTCATTTGAATGCAGAAACTGTCTAATTTCTTCTTTAATTTCATCTGTGACTCATTGATTATTTAAAGGAGTATTATTTAATTTCTATGTGTTTGCATAGTTCCTGTGGTATCTTTTGTGATTGATTTCTAGTTCTATTGTACTATGATCTGATAATATGCATGAGATAATTTTGATTATTTTGCATTTACTTAAACAAGTTTTATGGGCTTATATGTGGTCTGTTTTGGAGAAAGTCCTGAGAAAAATGTGTATTCTGTTGTTATTGGGTAGAACACTCTATAGATACCTATTAAGTCCATTTGTTCAAAGGTTTGGTTCAACTCTGATATTTATTTGTAGATTTTTTGTCTGGTTGATCTGACCATTGTGACAGAGTGGAATTGAGGTTCTCCATTATAGTTGTATTGGTGTTTTTCTGGTTTTTCACGCCCCATTAGTGTTTGTTTTATGAAATTTGGTGTACTGGTCTTTGGTGTGCATATGTTTATAATTGTTAACTCTTCCTGTTCAGTTGTTCCTTGGCCAAATATAGTGATCTTCTTTATCTCTGATGGGTCTTAGCTTGAAATCTGGGTTTTCTTTCATGAAGATTTTAAATTACTAGTTTAATTTCTTTACTTGTTCAATCTAATTAGCTTTTCTATTCCTTCCTAATATGTACATACGTAGTTATTCATTTCCATATAAGCACTGATTTAATAAGACTTTATAAATTGAAGTATATTGTGTTTTCACTTTTATTCAGTTCAAAATATTTTCTTTCTTTCTTTCTTTCTTTCTTTCTTTCAACAGTGACAGAGTTTATTTGGAAAGTGAATAATAAGCTGGGCATGGTGGTGCACGCCTGTAATTCCAGCACTCAGGAGGCTGAGGCAGGAGAATTGCCATGAGTTTGAGGCCAGCCTAGATGACATAGTGAGTCCCTGTCTCTAAAAAAAAAAAAAAGCAGGGCCGGGGATATAGCTCAGCGGCACAAGTGCCTGCCAGGCAAGTGCAAAGTCCTGAGTTCAAGTCCCGGTACCAAAACAAAAAGCAACATGAGTAGGATTTACAGTATTAGGCAAAGACAGACCAAAAATATTTACTATAGAACAAAAACAGAAAACAGCTTTTATTGTAAAGCAGAAGCAAATGAACCTTGTAAAGAGCCCCAAAAGGCTGCCAGCTCAGGGCTTTTATACTCCACAAATGAGCAAACTGCTAAATTGATCAGTACAAACACAGCAAAGACATTCTCTACAGTGGTATGGGTATCTTGCGCTCCCACAGGAGAGTGCTGTTAATCTAATGAGGCCTTTGTTTGCTGAGCCTCCAGGTGCGGACCTTGCTCACTGATGTGTCCTTCCCGCAGTCTTCCTGACTGCTCTTTGGCTTGGCCTTGTCCTGGCCGTTGTAACTCTGTTTGCCAGGACCCCGCTGAAGCCTTGAGGTGGGAAGGCATGGTGGGGCACAGCTGGCAGGGTGGGGGGCTAGTAAGTGTGACCAGATCCCAGCTCACATGTGCCAAATAATTCCCGAGGCTCTGTTCACGGGGTTCTCGTGGGTTCCAGAGAGATGGGGCACTGCTGAAAATGTGCTCCCATGGCTTCCCTTGTGGTAGCCCGCCCTATGTTTCCCAGGGGGTACTGTTATTTTATTTTGGTTTTTAATTTTTCTCTTTTTTGTTCAGCCCTGGTTTCCTTTCTTTGATTCATGGGTTATTTACAGATACATGTTTACATATCTAAATATTTATAAACTTTCTATTTTTTTGTTTTTAATTTCTCATTTCATTATTTTATGTTTAGATACTTTTTTTTTTCTTTTGGATTTTAAATATAGGATCTCATTACATAGCTCAGGCTGGCCTTGAACTCACTTTGTGGCCCCACGCTGGCTTCAAACTCATGACCATTGTCCTGCCTCAGCCTCAAGTGCTGGGATTATAGGCATGCAGTACTGCACCCAGCAAGATCACACTTGTTCTCTGAGACAGGGTATCTCCTTGTGAGCGTAAACAGCTTCCCTCACCCTTGCTCTCCCATCCCTCTTTTTCCTGCTTTGCACTTGCCAATGCCTGGTTGGACTTGGGGATTCAGTCACACCTGCAGGTGTGTGGGCCTTAGCTGTGTAATCCTGCTCCGGCTGTCGGGGAGCCGTGTGCACCATCCAGAGGTTCCGCTGCACTACGCTTATGCAACGGGGCTGTCTATGCACAGGAAGATGGCTGCATGCGGGAGAAAAGGGAAGCTCTGGCAGTTCATCATGGTTTTATTTTTGTTGTTGTTGCTGTTACTTCCCCCAAAACGATCCAGGATCTAAATATTTTATGGTCTTTTTTCTTTTTGAAATTAAAGGAGAGAGGGCATGAGATGTGGCTCAGGGACAGAGTTCTTGCCTAGTATGCACAAGAACCTGGGTTCGATCCCCAGCACCACAAAAAAAAAAAAAAGAAAAAAAAGAAAAAAGAAAGAAATGAAATTAAAGGAAAGAAATCGGGGAAAAAAGCTAAAATTAATAGCTAACAGATGCTGTTTAATTTAATTGTTGTTGTACTGGGTATTGAACTCAGGTCCCCGTCATGTGAGATGGGCGCTTTGCCACTGAGCCTCCTCCACCCGGAAGGAACTGTTAGGACAAAGCAGAGCAGCATTTCCATGACTCAGAAGACCGTCACCTTTTTAATGTATATTCCTACTAACATCAGAGCCGTTATAATCGGACTTTGTTGACCTTAATCATCTTTCCCTTTTATTTCACTTTATTTTGGGGATTGAACCCAGGGCCGCATGCATGCTAAGCACACGCTCTGACTCTGGACCGCACCCCAATCTCTTGTTTCTAGGCATTCTCTGCTTTGTGAAGATGAGATTTCTAGCACCTTGGTCTACAGGTATTATCCCCATAAAGTTACTGACTGGGTTAGTCTTTTCTGCCTAAACTGAATGTCCAGAAAGTTTGAAGTCATCAGAACTATATCTATATCTCTATATATGTTTATTTATTTATTTTTGAAGAATTTGTGGAAAAGATTAAAAATATTTGCAAAATTCAGCTCACTTTATGATGTCAAGAGTAAAATGCTATTTATTTGTTTTTTTTTTTTTTTGAGACAGGGTCTGATATGCAGTTCAGGCTGGCCTTGAGCTCACTTTGTAGCCTAGGCTGGTCTTGAACTCACAACGATCCTCCTGCCTCAGCCTCCTGTGTGCTGGGATTGCAGGTGTGCACCATGCCAGGCTGTAAAATGCTATTTAAGAAAGGCAGGTTAAGAACAAATCTTATTAAACACAAATATTACTCTAGAAAGCCACTGATTTGCCTGGCCTGGTGATTCACACTTGTAATCCTGGCACCCTGGGAGGCTGAGGCAGAAGGATCTCAAGTATGAGTCCAGCCTGAGCAATTTAGTGACTTAGCAAGAAGATGTCTCAAAATAAAAAATAAAAAGAGATGGGATATAGCTCAGTGTGAAGGCCCTCGGTTCAACCCTCAGTACTAAAAAAAATCCATTTTCAGTTAATCCATTTTCTCATTTCTTGTTTATTCCAGAAAATGTGAAAGGAAAATTTATGCTGAGGAACACTGCATTATTATAAGGGAAGTTCAAATGTTCCCTTTAAGAAATACTACTGCAGGGGGCTGGGGATTTAGCTCAGCGGCAAAAGCGCCTGCCTGGCAAGCGCAAGGTCATGAGTTCGGTTCCTGGTACCGGAGAAAAACCAAAACC
>NW_004955405.1:4721038-4726956 GCF_000276665.1 Chinchilla lanigera | reverse complement strand
AAAAAAAAAAAAAAAAAAAAAAAAAAAAGAAATACTACTGCAGCACCGTGTGCCTCTGCAAAAAAGTTATGGCTAACATGTTTTTTAGAAAGTAGAAGGACCGCCCCCAAATTTACAAAAATTCCATACAACCGAGTATAAGTATTTACTGACCTTGGAAATAAAGAGACAAGACAGTTTCCAAATACTGTCTTCATATTTTCTCAAATCATCAAAGTACTAATCTTGATGTGCACCAAATAAACTTTTCCTCTTTAAACAAAAAAGATAGTTTGGAAGCATACCATTTCCCCCCACGCCTTTCAGGTTTTGGAAGGGCCGTCCTCCCTCGCTTTGAGCAGTGGAGCCCAGGTTCAGCCCGAGCCATGAGGTTCTCACTAGTCACAGGTGCAGGTCCACTTCAGGGCCTCAGTTGGATCTACATCCAGCCTCTGTTACTTTGGCTGACCACTGCTGTTAGAATTCTGATCTACAGTGTTACTTATGTCCACTAGGGGGGACCAAACCATGAGTACAGTGCACACTTAGCTCATCCCCTCAAGCGCTGAAGAGTCGAGCGAGCCGGCTCAGACCGCCCACCAAAACCCACAAGTTATTCTCCCTTGTTTCCTAGAAGCCACTCTGCCGTGTGTCCACGCACATCTAGAGCAGCACTGGCTGGTCAATACTAAACAAACAATGTTTTAGAGTAGAGTAAAACCGCGCCTGGAGCCTGGTACCCTGAAAGCACCAAACTTTTAAAATTATTCAAATTTAATAAATACCAAGTTGCATACATGAAGTCTTTAAGAACACTTGGTTGATTTAACAAGAAAACCGGGGTGAATCTGAAATATACTCTATGGTGGAGTAAGTAATGTATTTCAGATCATGGTAAATAGGTTTTATCGAAAGCTTATGTTCCACTGTTCTTTTTTATTAGTTAATAATTTAAAGTCAATAAATCCTAAAACTTGTTTGTAATTTAAAATACTATAGTTTGAAAATATTATCTTCCAAAATGAAGTCAGTGGGTATATTAAGACTATGAGTTTCATGTTTCAGAATTGTGTTGTCATTTGCAATTTCTGGTATATAAGAGATTTTTATGATATGAAGTGATACTTTTGCATACTTTATTGTTATCTCTTTCTTTTTTTTTTTTTTTTTCGGTACCAGGAATTGAACTCATGACCTCATGCTTGCCAAGCAGGCGCTGTGCTATTGAGCTAAATCCCCAGCCCCTGTTATCTCTTTCTTAAAGCATTTTTACTTGTTATGAAACGTCCTATTCCAGAAAGACAAAAAATTGTATTTCATGAATATAATTTAAGAATCTCATGTTGCAGTTTTTTTAAAATAAAAAGTAAGCACAGTCAGCAATCATTTTGTGAAACGCTAGGTTGTGAACAATTTTCTGTCCACCTAGGCAGCTACAATAGCACACAAAAAAATCAGATTTAACATGGAAGCTGAAAACATGAGTTGTTTTAAAAAAACAGTACAGTTAAAGCATAAAGACCTTTTCTGTTATTTGTTTCAAAGCAAAATGCAGAAGGTGTCGCAGAAACGGAATGTCCACTAGATGCCACACTTCCTTTGCTGAGCAGGGAGGCTCTGGCTCGCATGAGTGGCCCTGCAAGGTGCTGTGTCTGTAACAGGACTCTTGTGTCCCCGGCCTCGCATCCCGACGGACACCCCCACTTCACGCAGCAGACATAGCCTGGGAAGTTCTGTCGCAGTCCTTAGGCACAAGCATAGGAAACTTGTGTTTGCTAACTTTAAATATCACGTCTAGGTTAAGTCTTCATAATAAGGAGAAAACTCTTCTGTTATTTTGGAAGACTTATTGATTTATTTATGATGGTGATGGCAGCTACAGAGGATTTCATTTTTATTTTCTGCCACCAATTTTTTTTTAATTACACTTTCTTGCCATGTATGGTGGCTCACTCCTGTAATCCCAGCACTCTGGAGGCTGAGGCAGGAGGATCATTGAGAGTTCAAGACCAGCCTGGGCTACAAAGTGAGCTCAAGGCCAGCCTGAACTGCATAGCGAGACCCTGTCTCAAAAAAATAAATTAAAAAAAAAAAAGTAACATTACCTGTTCATTTTATTTTACATACTTGTTTTCTTTTTCAAGAAAAAATAGAGAAAACCCAATTTTCTACATAGAGTCAGGAGATAGGATTGAACGTTTTAGAGAACTACATTGATAAAATTGTGATTCAGTTATCTTTAGAGGCACTGTCATTTTATTTTCTGAGATTGCTTTTCTTTCTTTTTTGAGACAGGGTCTACTAAGTTGCCCAGGCTGGCTTCATATTTGTGATCCTCCTCCTCAGCTTCCTGAGTAGCTGTTATTATAGGAATGCACCACCATTCCCGGATGTTTTCTCTGACAGTTTTTGCAGGCTGGATTCAATAGTGAAAGGAGAATTTAGTGAGTCAAGAAATCCAGGCCATTATCCTGTAAGCTCGCAGCCTACACTATGAGACAAGACTGAAAGGGTGACTCGGAATACTGATATGGAGTGAGTCACAAGTGTGTGCTGTGCCTCTGGATCGCCGCCTGCATGCCAAGGTTGTCCAAGATGGGCACTGGGTTGTGTAAGATGAATAACACACATTAATCTGTGACAGAGCGAGACCAGGTCCCATCCAGCCCTCTCCAGATCATCAGTCACATGCATAATTCTTCCCTGGAACAATGACAGCTTGAAGACATTGTGTTTTCCCTATTTTTCAAAATCTTATGGGGCCCTGGTCACTATATCTGGTCATGAAGGAACATGTGGTGAATTATTATTATTATTTTTTTTTTACTCTTTTTCTTTTGGTCTTTTTGAGACAGGGTCTCACTATATAGTTCAGGCTGACTTTGAACTCACTGTGTATCCCAGGCTGGCTTTGACCTCTTGGTGATCCTTCCACTTCAGCCTCCTGAGTGGTGGGGTTATAGGCATGTGTCACCACAAGTGGCTCATGTGGTGAATTATTGTGTTTAAAAAATTAAGAACCTGGTTATAGTGGCACATGCCTATAATCCCAAAATTTGGCAGGCTGAGGCAGGAGGAATGCTGTGAATTCAAGACCAGCCTGTGCTACATACCGAGATCAAGGCCAGCCTGAACTACATAGTGAGACCCTGTCTCAACAACCCCCCTAAACAAAAAATAAACACAATTTTTTGTGTGTGCGTGTGTAGTACTGGTGATTTAGGCTGGGGCCTTCACACTGAGCTATAACCTCAGCCATTTTTAATTCCAAGCAGAGTTTCCCTAAATTGTTAGGTTGTTCAGACTGGCTTTGACCTGTGATCCTCCTGCCTCAGCCTTCCAGAGTGCTGGGGTTACAGGCATGCCCCCACTATACCCAGCTACTTTGAAAAATTTTGGAGACAGGGTCTGGCTAAGTTGCCTAAGGTAACTTAGGAATCTCCAGACTTGGAATCTCCCTCCCTCAATCTCCTGGGAGTGAATTTTTAAAATTTCCCTGACGCTGACTCCAGTCAGTGAAGCAACTGCGAAGTTTACCACTTGAGTGCTGGAGTTTTTCTTTTTTAACCCAGTGTGTTTTGACATTAATTTCTAGGTAACTCTCACCCTGCAACCTGTAGGAAAAATTTTCTACCTTTCTCTTGCCCCTACTTTTTTTCAGTAACTGACATAAGATAGGCCAAGCTCATTGGCAATTTGTTGAAGACAATAATAAATTTTAGGCCCAGTGTGGTGAGTGCAAACCTGCGAGCCTCTGCACACCTTTGCTGCCTTCAAAAAAACATATTAAAGAGCAAAACAAAAAGTAGACAGTGGGAAACAGGGACATAGACCTTCTGCAGATGGGAGGGGACTAGGAGACAGAGGGAGATGTGCTGTGTTCACGTACCCTTTCCCCATGATGAATGTCATCCCTATGTACTGCAAACACGTACTTAGAAAGATAAAAATTTGAAGGAAAAGATTTGGCTGGTCCTCAGCGTCACCTGAGCAATGGTCTTGGGAGACATCACTGAGGCGAGGGCAAACAGGTGTTAGCCCAAGTTCTCTCCCAAGAGGGCGATCAAGCCAGGCCGAGGTGGGGAGCGACATCTACCAGGTTCTCCTAGATGTGTGGGTGGCTGTGGGGCTGTGAGAAGAACTCACTGCCTCAGGGGGTCCCCACAAGGTGCTTCTGTCCCCTCAGTCTTCACCATCCCGGACTAACACTGGAAACTCTGCTGATTCCTTGGAGGAGGCAGGCTGGCCGTGCACAGAGGCAGAGGACGGTGTCTGGGGCAGTGAGTGTGGCTGTGTCAGTGCTGCACATTTAAGTTTGGTCTGAAGCATCTAAGCTATATGAAGGTGAGCAAGAACGGGCCAGGGCCGGGCGTGGTGTGCACACCTGTGATCCCAGCACGCTGGGAGGTCGAGACAAGAGGATTGCAAGTGTGAGCCTAACCTGGGCAATTTAGCAATTTAATGAGACCCTGCCTCAAAGTGAAAAGGGAAAGAAAGAGAGCTGGGATGTAGCTCAGTGCGAAGGCCCTGGGTTCAATCTCTCACATACAGAGAGAGAGAGAGAGAGAGAGAGAGAGAGAGAGAGAGAGAGAGAGAGAGAAAGAAAGAAAGAAACAGAGAAAGAACCTCTAAAACTTTTATAAAGTCACAGTACAAGGCATAAGATCCAAGATGTTCAAAGAGAGTAGAGAATTTATTTTATTTTATTTTATTTTATTTTTTGGCCATTTGAGGCAGGGTCTCGCTATGCAGTTCAGGCTGGACTTAAGCTCACTTTGTAGCCCAGGCTGGTCTCGAACTCGCAAGGATCCTCCCGCCTCAGCCTCCTGAGTGCTGGGATTACAGGGGGGTGCCACTGTGCCTGGCTGAGAATTTAAAGAAGAGAGATAATTCATTAACGAAAATTAAATTCTAGAATTAATATTTAAAATTATTGATTATTGAATATTTTTGTAAAAACCTCTATCAGTGTGAAAACAAAACATTGCTAGACCATACAGCTTTAAAAGCTACTGAAATAAAATGACAAAGGGTAGGTATGGAGCTGGGGACAGTGCTTGTGTAATACCTGGTACCATACACACGCATACACACATGTACACACATGTACACACGTGAACACACAATACACATGCACACACACATACACACGCCCAGAGAAAAGAAGACCAAACCAAAGCAATGAGGTCTTGGTACAAGGACAGATACACGTTTATTAGATTGAATAAGTAGCCTACAAAAGGGAGAAAATACATGATTATTAGACTGTGTATTATTTTTTCCTTATTTCATCTTTATGACATGTTTGTCATTTGTTTATTTATTTATTTATTTTGTGGTACTGGGGATTGAACAGCATCTTGACGCTGAGCCACATCCCCAGCCCTTTTTTATTTCGAGAGGAGATCTCTTCAAATTGCTACATTCTCTGGGCTCGGTTCAATCTTGCAACCCTCCTGCCTCGGTCTCCCACTGTGCTGAGGGGACAGGCGGGCGCCAGCACACCTAGCTTATTCCATGGAGTTTTCATCTCTTATTTCCATGCCCACCTCTCATCTGCCGGACTTATGCACTTGTTGTCTCTTCTTTGACTGGAGAGCGCCACAACAAAGACATTACATAACAAAGCGAAAACCTGCTCTAGAAAAGAAAGTGCTGAGAGCTTTGGCACAGAGGGCGGGCTGCCCCTCAGGAGGAGCGGACGGCCATGCAGGGCTGTGTTCAGCTCCCGGCCAGGGCGGGAAGGAGGACCAGCGCCCCGCACAGCAGCGGGATGGAGTGGGAAGCCCCTCACAGCTCAGGAGGCGAAATGCCTTCCCGCCAGATTTTTTGTTTGTCATTTTTTTTCTTGCTCTGCACCTCAGCGGCTGAGGATACAAGACTTGGCACCGCGCTCATGCTTGTGCTCTCCTGGGCAGGCCTGGCCGAGGGTGGCGGGG
>NW_004955405.1:4710215-4720893 GCF_000276665.1 Chinchilla lanigera | reverse complement strand
GGAGGGGGAGGGCGGCCATAGGGAGCGGGGAGGTCGGCTGGGAGGAGAGTGGCCTCCTGCAGCTCCCAGGGGCCTGGACTGCGCAGCCGCGGCTGGGCATCCTCACTTCTAGGTCTGCTCCCCACCCTGAGCCCGGTTTGCTGACCCCTGCTCCTCTGGGCCGCCGGCTTTTCCCTCAAAGTCCTCGGGGTTCGGGCCATGTGGTCCTGGCTCATGCGGCCAGTCGTCCAGGGCGAAGTCGGAACGTCCTGATGCCGGGCGACAGAGATCCCTCATCTGCCTCCGAGTTATGAAACTTCGGCTTCACCCCCACGGCATGAGAACATGAAATCTGAAGACTTCTGCGGAGCACAGTTTCTCTCCAGCCTGGATTGTGTAACTTGGGGTGCAGCAGTCGTGTGCCCCCTGTCCTTCGCTTGCTGCAGCAGTGCCAGGGCGCAGCTCGCCCAGCGGCGCTGGAGCGAAAGGGGGCACCGGGGCTCTGTGGAAGATCGGCTCCCGCGAGGGCCCCTTTGCAGCTCAGTCACAGCATCGGCGCACGCACAGAACTGCTGAGAGCTCAGTTCTAGTACAGGAGCACCGAAGAGAGCACCCAGCAAACTTTAAGAGAGATTCCTCACACGGACTCCTTGTGGGGATCACAGAGGGCAGAGAGGCTGAACAATAATTCCGTTCTTTCTACATGACATGAAGAAATAGTTGTCTAAAGACTGTGCATGACCCAGGTGTGGTGGTGCACGCCTGTAATCCCAGCACTTGGGAGGCTGAGGCAGGAGGATCCCTAGGAGTTCTATGCCAGCCTGGGCTACACAGTGAGCTCAAGACCAGCCTGAACTACATAGTGAGGCCCTGACTCAGAAACAAAAATAGATTGTGCCATAGGTGCTGTTTTAGTAAAAGCACCGGATGGAGCAGAAACTCAGTTCTCTGAGGTGCTCCTGCTCCACGTGGTGGCCCCGGCATCCCAGGCCCTGCTGCCCATACTGGTTGTTCCCACCCTGGCAGGCAGTGGGGGTGACCCCGGGACTATGCTTTGCTGTCTGGCAGAAGGGGTGTTGATGCAGTCAAGGGTTCCTGTCAGTCAGTGCTTGGTTCTCAAGACAAGGACTGCCCCGGGTGGGCCTGACCTGATCAGGTGAGCCTGCAGCAGGTGTGGAGGGGCTGTGTACAGCCTGGCGCGCTTAGGGCCTCGGGTGGACCCTGCTCTGCAAGGAACCAGGGAGGCTTCCTTTGGGCTCTGCAGGAGTACGTGGTGAGCTGCGGGAGGAGCGGGGAACAGAGCTTTCCACAGGCGGCTGGCCGAGGCCTCAGGCCTGCGGGCCCTAGATTCTGCTCCTAGGTAACAACAGGCTGAACCTTAGATAGTCTTGCAGCCCCTGCCATTGCCATGCATGTAGCTTTGTGAGACCCTGAGCAGAGAATCAGCAACACCATTGCAGACTTATTTTTTATTTAAAATTAAGAAGATGTGGCGTTTCTATACAATGGAGTACTACTGTGTCATAAAGAAGGGTACACTTAAGTCCTCAGACACACAACTTAGATTTCACATAGTTTCTTTTTAAATATTTTAAACCTAAAGTGTAAAGAGCAAAATAAAAGACAGATTACAGGAAGTAGGAAGTAGGGGCATCCTTTTCAAATAGAGCTATCTGTGTGGCCATGCACTGCAGCAATGAGATCAGTGCCCTGAGGAGGATGCGGTAAGGATCCCCCTGATGTCCCCGAGCTGAGAGCAGGGAAACAGCTCAGAGTCACACCGGTACCAAAGCTCAAGGAGCGCTGGCTGGGTGCTGTGCTGGGAGTGCTGTGCTGGTGGGGCTTTTATTTAGAGTTATGAAAAAATTTTCAAAGAAATTTAATTTCCAACATTTTAAAATTGGAAAATTGTATTTCTGGCATGGGTAGGTATATTTGTGACCTTCTTTAAAAACAACTGGGATGGAGGATAGGAGAAAAGAAGGAAGGGATGTATGTATACACAAGTATGTATACACAAGATAGCTAAGATAATTGTACTACTAATTGCCATTAGTTCATTGAAAGGAACAGTTAGTGCTTATATTATTTGATCAACTTTGCATGCTTGTGTCTGATAATCGGAGCAACTACTTTGAAGATAACAACATGCAATATAATAACAGTTGTTAATTTCCTGTCCTCTTGTTTTGAAATTCTGTATCATGTTTTTTTTTTTTTCTCTTTAAAATAACATTATAAAGAAAAATAAAAACCTGAAGGGAACACCGAAACTTGATTCTACCTGGATATCAGTGATCAAGCAACTTAGTAAGTTCAGGCTGGCCTTGAACTCACTTTGCCACCCAGGCTAGCCTCGAACTTGCAGTGATCCTCCTGCCTCAGCCTCTCCAGTTCTGACGTGACGGACTTGTGCCACCACGCGCAGCTCCTGCACTGCTTTTGCTTTACCGAGCCGCTTCCCCCGCCCATCACTGGCACTGTGTGTGGCTGCTGCATTGCAGACAGACACATCAAAGATGAATGTGAACTACAGGCGTGTCATAAACGCCGCGTACAGAAACCTGTGTGTAAATACATCATCCCTGCATACTTAAACGGTATTTCCAAAATAATCCCATCTCTTTTATTATATGAAAAATTTTCTTCTTTTTTCTAATTTTTCTCTGTCTTCACAAATCTTGGAACCTTCTAAACTGGGAAATTATTATTAGGCTGTATTGAGTTTTTTATTTATTTTTGAGACAGGATCTCATATATAGTTCAGAGTGATATTTTTAAGTATTCTCAATTGCATACCTTTTTTTTTATTTTAAAGAGAAAAGAATACCAGTACTCAGAAGGCTGAGGCAGGAGGATTGTTTTGAGTTTGAGGCCAGCCTGGGATACAAAGTGAGCTCAAGGCCAGCCTGAACTGCATTGTGAGACTCTGTTTCATAAAAGACCAAAAAAATAAAAAATTAAAAAGAAGAGAAAAGAACAAAAACAAAATACTAAAAATAAGACAAAAGCAAAACAGCACAAAAACTAAAAATGACATAGAATTTCAAAACCAGATGCTAGGAAATCAACAATGGTTGTTGTATTACTTCTCATTATCTTTAAAGTAGTTGCTCAGATGACCATATATAGGTATGCAAGATTGATCCAGCAATTAAACATTAACTTTTTTTCAATAAACCAATAGAAATTAGTAGTACAATTATCTTAGCTATCGTGTGTGTATATATATGTGTATATATATATGTGTATATATACAATATATATATTTCCCTTCTTTCTTTCTTTTCTCCTTTCCCTCTTCCCAGTTGTTCTTTCCTATTGAACAGTTTCATTTCCTTTCACAATATCTATTGTACATTTCAGTTGTATTTACTCTTTCAGATTCTTAAACTAGGGAGATAATACAGTGTTTATACATATGGATCTGATTTATCTCACTTGTGAGTAGAGTATGCATCCATTTACCTGTAAAAGCCTCAAGTTTATCTTTATAGCTGAGTAATACTCCATTGTATATAAAACCCACATTTTTCTTATCCACAACTTAGTTGGGCATTTGGGTTGTTTCCAAGTTTTCGCTATGACAAATTGTGCTGTTATAAACATGGGCACACATATATCCCTGTGGTGTGATATTTTTAATTATTCTGGGAAAACACCCAGAAGGGAAATGCCTGGGTTAAATTGGATCTCTAGTTCTAATTTTTTGAGGAATCTCCGGACTGATTTCCAAAGTGGGTGCACCAGTCAACACTCCCACCAGCAATGGAGAAGTGTTCTTTTTCCCCACAGCCTCTCCAGCATTTATTGTTGATTTCGTGATGGTAGCCATTCTTACTGGGGTGAGATGGAATCTCAGTGTTGTTTTAATTTGCATTTCTCAAATGACTAATGATGTAAACATTTTTTCATGTATTTGCCCGCCATTTGTATTTCTTCATCTGAGAAATGTGTATTCATCTCAGATGCGCATGTTTGGATTGCCCATTTGGGTGGGTCTGAGTTTTTTCAATTCTTTATATGTTCTAGACATAAGTCCTTTTCTGAGGGCTAATTAGCTAAATGTTTTCCCATTCTGTGGGTTGTCTTTTCACTCTACTGGTGATTTCTTTTGAAGTACAAAAACTTTTTAATAGGATGAGATCTCAGTTGTTGATTCTTTGAAGTGTTTCCCGTGATGTTTGGATTTGTTCATGAAGTCTGTGCCTACCCCTATATCTTCAAGATTTCAACCTACTTTCTCTTCTAGTAGAACTCACAATGTAGTTCAGACTGATCTTGAACTCGTGGTCTGGAGGTGCACACCTATAATCCTAGCACTTCGGAGGCTGAGGCAGGAGTATTGTTTTGAGTTTGAGGCAAACCTGGACTGCATGGTGAGCTGAAGATCAGTCTGAACTATACAGTGAAACCCTGTTTCAAAAATAAATAAATAAACTCAATGTGGGAGCCCAGCCAGGCGGATCTGAGCATCCTGGACTCTGAAGCTCCAGAGCTGTGCGCATCCATTTCTGTGGCTGGAGGCTCTCAGTGTATGGTATTCTGTTGTAATAGGCAGAACTAAGACAGCCTATGACTTCTGTTACTTCCATTTTCCCTGTGAGTATTTTTAAATCAGCCTGTAGACGAGCGTGCACATCCTGGCTTCAGGACAAAGGGTGATACTGTACTGGATTTAGAATGTGGTTATGAGCTGGGTGTGGCACACGCCTGTAATCCCAGCACTTGGAGGCCGAGGCAGGAGGATGCTGTAAATTCAAGGCCAGTATGAGCTGCAGAGTGAGTTCAAGGCCAGCCTGAACTAAATAGAGAAATCCTGTCTCTAAAAACAAAATAAAACAAAATGGAACAGTATTGGAGGATGTAAAATGCAATGTAAGAACAAGAGTTTTAAGTCAGGAGGATGTGAGTTGAAATGCTATTTGAGAGCAGTTTACCTAGCTCCTGTAATACTAGTTTCCTCATTTATAAAACAGGCATATTTGTACATGTCTTATAGGTTTGATAGTGAGAGTTAATTAGGTAATAGCAATATGTTGTGTACAGTGCTGCTGCATAGTAAGGACTTCTTAAATAGTAACCGTCATTATAAATATGCAGGTCACAGTCATTAAAAAGCAGTAAAGTTTATGTTTTTTTTTTGTTTTGTTTTGTTTTTTTGCGGTACTGGGGCTCGAACTCATGACCTTGCCCTTGCCAGGCAGGCACTTATGCCACTGAGCTATATCCCCAGCCCAGTTTATGGTGTTTTAATATTGGGTTTTGAAAAATTCTGGTACGTTGGGTTGAGGCATTTCCATAGCTACTCCAGATAAAATATAGACCTAGATTCGGAGTCTAATTTTAGTTGTTTTATGCCTCATTTTTTCTAATTCCATGTTTCCCTGAAAACAAGACAACCTGGAAAACAACTTCTAGCATGATTGAGGGCTTGTTTTCAGGGGCTGTCTCCTCTAAAATCATTCTAGAACTTGTTTTCTGGGTAGGTCTTATTTTCTGGGAGACAGGCTTTCTGTAAATATAATAACATCCGTAGCTGTACCAAGAAATTATCTGGAGTAAGTAATTCCATCTTTAAAAACTTTTTTCTCTTGCTATTCAATTTGAAAAGGAAAATCCCTTGCACAGACCCTAAATTTTTCAATCATTTTTCATCTTCCTCCTTACAACTATTCTATTTATCATTTATTTATAATATAGATCTCAGATACCTATAGAGACATATAACTAAGAGCGTGCAGTAAGAAAATATTCAGCCTTAAAACTTTTTAAAGGGTGAAAGGTAACTCAGAAGCCAAGAAGCTAAAATATTCTGGTTGAACCTACTGCCACATGAGCAGCTCGCGGGTACAGTTCAGAAGCGGAAATCCATTCAGGTAGCCCCCCTCCCCGCAAAAAAAGAAAAAGAAAAAGGAAAAAAAGCCACCAGCTGGAAAACCCCAGCTGCAGATGGAAGAAAGCGGCACTGCAGAAGCATCATCTTTTGCCGCCCCATACTGTAGTTTTTGTGAATGACCATTGTAAGGCCTCTGGTATGGGAGCACATTCAGAAGAAAAGACAAGCTCAACACCGTGACCACGCGGCCAGCCTCGGGAGAGCCGTCGTCTGCTCATTGTTGAAGGCACATTGTTTAGCACCGCGCCCAGGGAAGCACCCCTGGATATTTCAGGGGCAGAGCCGCATCTCCAAAGCGCCCCGACTTACAGTGATTGCCTTGTAAACTCCATGGTAATCAGCCTGGCTCTCAATAAGGTGGCATCTCTGTGGGCATCTGACTTCAATAATCACTGTGCACGGTGAGCATGTGGAGACCTTTTAAGATTAGGAAGATCTCTGAACCGGATAGCCCCTTCCCATACTGTGGAATAGGGTTGTAGGGACAGAAATTCTGCATAAAATTTCATCTTAGTAGAAGAACTTAACTAGGAAGTAATGTAAGTTTTAGAGAACAAGCTAAGGTCTTTATACTTAATAATCTCTTTTGGTACTGGGGATCAAACTCAGGACCTTACGCTTGCCAGGCAGGCGCTTGTGCTGCTGAGCTATACCCCGGGCTACACTTAAAAATGTTTTAAAAATTGTCACCAAGTAGACTGAAACAAAGAAGCTCCTGCACAGTTTTATCCTGCAGGCAGCCACAGAAGAACACTGCGCCTCCCTCTGCAGTGTGCATTACTTGGTGTTCTGAAGGTGCCTAGACTTAACCTTCGTGCAGTGCGGGAAAGCGCTGTATTTCCCTGCAGGACAAGTTTAAGGCACGGTCGCGGGAGCCCTCACTTTCCCTGTTGCGGAACCGGTACCGACCAAACCAACGGAAAACGCTCTTGGCTGGAGGACAACCAGCTTTATTGCCAGTGGCCTGATGCGAGATTGCTCCCAAAGCGGCAGCCCAGAGCCGGCTTTGGGCTTGGCTGACATAGGTTTGCAAGCAGGAAGTACAAAGGCTTAAAAGCGTGGTGAATTTTATGAGGTAGTGTCGGTCATCTCTCACTGCTGGGCAAAAAGTCCGTGAAGTGAGAGTCGTGGCGTCGGTCCTCCCTCACTGCTGGAAAGGACAGGCTGTGCGTGTGCGGCTGGGTGCGGTCAAGCTGAGCTGGTCAGGCTGTCTCTGGTGTGGTCAGTGCGGGCGGAGTGAGCCTAACAGGCGTGCTGCACAATCTCATTTTGTCCTAATATGGTATCAGACTATTAGTTGATTTTAATTTTTTAAAATTTTCATCATATCCCAAGCAGCCCCAGTAGGGAGGCTGGCTGCATCTGTCCCCGGTGAGACCAGGAGTGGCCAGTGCAGGGCCTTTGTCCACTTAGTCTCTTGAGGCTGATCAAGGCAGCCACTCACGATGCTGGGCCAAGGGGCGGACTGGTGTCCGCCACTGATCAGACCGCAGCTTGCGGGTTCCGGGATCCACTGCAGGCAGCGCGGTTCCGGGGCGTCCAGTCCGGCCCTCCGGACCGGTTTGAACTCATGAACTGCTTCCTGCAAGGGAAAGGTTGGTACTAGCGCCCGAGTGTATCAAAAACCAGCGATTACTTCTTGGAGAGCTACCTTGTGCAGCAGAAAGGATTCACTTTTTATCGCCTTTTAAAAAGCAGGTCTTGTAATTTATAGACAAAAAAAGGAGAGGGAAGAAATAAATTTAATAAATCTAACGATATCTAAGAAATTTAACACACTTGGCTAAACAGAGCAGCGTTTTCTCTAAGAGATGATTTAGATGAGTAAGTAGCGATTCCCTGAAGTTTTAATTTTTAGCCATCTGACTCACCACATATTTATGACTTAACCAGTTAGAATAGATGTTTATAATGAATTGTAAGCTCAGAAATATTTACTCAAGCGAAGGTAAATTCAGAGACCTGAGAGAAATTGCATTTCAATGAAAGATAATGTACAGCAAACTTTGTTTAGTTCTACAGCATATTTGTTGTTGCTGAACAGACAACTTTTTATGAATTAGTGAGACTGCTGCATGCACAAGGGACATAATTACTACCGAGTCAGTGGCTTTGCTTTTAAAGAATATAGATTAAGACAAAGATTTTCTTCTAGAGTCCAACAACTTATAATAAAACTCTAAACTGAGTTTTAAATGGAGGGGAAAAAATCTTGGCTCACTGTGTAAATTATTCTAAAAAATAAATATGAATTTTTAACTCAGTTTTACAAAGCCTGGTCAGTGGTTTGTGTGACTTTTGCTCGAGTATGTATATGCATTTTCTATACTGATGACTCTTTTAATGTTGTAAGAACCACATCCAGCAATGAATCACATTCTTTGAGTGCATAATTCAGTCCTTGACGCCAGCCTCTGAGGGGGAATATTGTGGTCATGCTGTCTGAACAGTGTGGTAGCTATGGCTACCTATATAATTCTTCCCAATGGAAAAAAGTGACAATGACATTAAATTTAATCAGGTTCCCCTTTTCTGTGTTTCCCACTGGGATGAGCCACTAGTGTCTTGCCTTAAATATTCAAAGGCCTTCCTGAGTAGTTTGCATGTGTTCATATACTGGGACAATGTCCTGCTAATACAGAACAATAGATCTGTCATATATTTCTCGTGCGTCCAAAGTTACCAAGTCTGAGGTTGAAGAGCTGTTTCCCTGCAGTGACCATTTTTACTTAAGTCTTTACAAACAGCACTAAGGAAACGTACATAGACCCTGAAGCGAGGGAGCTTGCTCATTGGAGTTGGAAATTCAAATGGGATAAAGGACTGTGATCGCTAAATAATAATAAAGCTGCATAGCACTTTCAGTCACACTTAATCTGATGTGGAAGATCCAGGACAGAACACTGCATGACTGAAGACATTTCAGAAACCTCCTCACAAAGGGACAACAACTTACAATATGCAGAATACTCAGGTGGATGCCACTTTCTTTCAAATTACAGTTAAGAATAGAAGTTATATTTTATGTCCATCTTGGATACCCAGGAGATTGGTAAGCAAATCTTAACATCAAAAGGTGAAATAAAAAGCTGTGTTCATTACAGTCATCTGTGGTATCTACAACAATCTTTGCCATTTATTTGGAATTACACATAACTTTGACATTTGGAAAAATGGAGAAAATGCAGATTAATTTCTTTTCTCTGCCTTTTTCAGGTACATAAAAAAGCCAACCAACAAAAGAAAGCAAAACAAAAACAAAAATAACAAACAGAACTCATTATGTCTAGGAAAGAATTGGATTTTAAAGTAAGGAAGAATTGGACATGATGCTTTCTACTATGTAAACACAGTAAGCCCATCTTGGGTTATATTTAATATTAAAAATTGACCAGGACAATCTTTGAATAGAATTAATGAATACCTTTGTGTGACATATTATACATCTAAGAGCAATATTTAAATGACAGGCAATAGCTGAATACAATAAAAGGTGAAGTTTACAATTCTTTCAGAACTTGGTGATGCTTGCATATCACTGCCTATTGACTTTCCTCATGTATATATAAAATAGAGGTGGAAACAGGATCTTTGGTAAATATTAACCTTTGTGTCTTTTTTCCAAGTGTGTTCGTTTTACTGAGTCTTAGCTTCTATTGAAATCCTAGGGTTCTTTGTCTCATAGATAGGCGTGTTTAACTCCTATTAACATCAACACTATTGTATAAAAGTTGCAAGAGCTCACTGCAGAGTTAAAAGGAAGATTCATTGCTTTATACCTTTGTGTTTTACTTCACCAGGTTGGTGCTTGAAAAAAGACAGCTTAAAATTGTTTGTAATGTCAAGATCATAGTCAAAGAATTCAGCTGATCATAAATGTATCAGAAATTCCCTCTCTGGTGACATACCATTGACCTCAGAGTCAGGGAGGAGTTCAAGGTCAACTAGTGAGACGCTCACAGTGATCAACTGTTTTTGACTGACTGACACTTGTTTTTTAACCTTTGAAAATGTGATTTCATGTTTATCAAATTTTGACATAAAGCATTGTGTGCAGTATAGAAGTAGGGACTGTATGCTATGGCTCTCTCGTATGAATTTGACACACAATATACTGGCATCCTATTTGGGACAGATCCATGTCAAGGGGTGGGAGGTCGGGAGGGAACAGTCTACTGAATAGGTTTCAGTCAGCGGAGACAGGTTCCGCAGGAAAGCGCCTTCCCAAGGGTCCCATCTGTAGACCTAAGCCGTTGCACTCGACTCTCCGCACTGTCTGTTGTCTGGTCGTACAGAGGTGGAACAGATCAGTAGCCTATGCACATGCACCAGAGCCGGTGTGAGATCATTGTGCGTGAACAATGACAGAGTCCAGAAGGAGTTTGGCGGGGGCGTCAGGACTGAACTCAAGGAAAATGACAGTAGATAACCTTGGTCTTAATGACACTTTATGCATCAGTATTTAATTTCCCTTCCTTTTGATTCCTGTTTGGGATATGTCTTCCATTCTGGGAATAAGGTGTTGACAGATAAATGCTCATTGTGTAGTCTTACCTGTTCCTAGGTGTCCTGACCTCCATCTTCTCAGTCTCCAATTGCATAGACAAAGCTTGCCAGCCGTTCACCTTGTCATTTCTGTCTCTTCTTTCAGGACTTCCTTTGTTTTTTTTTTTTTTTTTATTTTAAAGAGTAAAAGAAAGATAGCATAATAATGGGGGGGACTTAGCAAATTACAGACAAAATGGTAGGAAATTATCAATGGTTATCGTTTTACATATTATTATCTACAAAATAGTTTCT